>NW_028327178.1:51616969-51768484 GCF_987537825.1 Furipterus horrens | reverse complement strand
GGGAGGTGTTAAGAATAGCATAGGAAATGGAGAAGCCAAAGAACTTACACGCACAACTCATGCACATGAACTAAGGTGGGGGTAATTGCTAGTACCAGGCATATGGTGACAAAGAGCGAAAATTGACAAAACTGTAATAGCATAATCAATAAAATATACTTTTTTAAAAAAAGTATGAATGTTCTTCAATAAATTAAGAATAGAACTACGATATGACCCAGCAACCCCTCTTCTGGGCATCTACCCAAAAACTTTGAAAACATTTATTCATAAAGATGTATGTACCATTATGTTCGTTGCAGCATTATTCACGGCGGCCAAGATAGGGAAACAATTTAAGTGTCTTTCAATAGATGGTTAAATAAATAAGATGTGGTACATACATACCATGGAATTATTCCTCAGCCATAAAAAGAATAAAATACTGCCATTTATCACATCATTCATGAATCTTGAGAATATCATGCTAAGCAAAATAAGTAAGATGGAGAAATCAAGAACTATATAATTTTATTAATACATGGGATACAAAGATGAAAACAACAAATGAACAAACAAGACAAACAAAAACTCAGACACCACAATATGGTGGTTACCAAAGGAAAAGGGGGATAAGAAGGAGGTAGTAAAGGGTAAATGGGGTGAAATACAAGGTCTTTCTGGAAAAAAGCCCAGCCATTGTTAATATAACAAGAAAGGTTTGCGCAACATCAATGTAAACTGACTGCCGAGTGGACTGGACTGCATATGCATGAATAATGATAACTTCACTGTACTAGTCAGTGGGGGCAGTAGTCTCCATTGAATGAGCTGTGTGATTGCTGCATTCAAAATGACTGAGCAAGTTAGGGCAACAAAGCTGCACCAAATCTTGCATTAAGCTTGAACATTCCTCCACAGAAACTATTTGGATGATCCATAAGGCCACAGCTATGGGCAACTGGTGACTGACAGCTTCATCAGGACAACGCCCACACTCATGCATCACATCCTGTGCAGAAGCTTTCGGTGAAACATCAAATCACCCAGGTGACAGGTCCCCCTACAGATCAGATTTGGTGCCCTGATACTTCTGTCTTTTCCCCAAACTAAAATCACCTTTGAAAGGGAAGAGATTTTAGACCATCAATGACATTCAGGAAAATACAACATGGCAGCTGATGGTGATTGGAGAACTGTGTGATGTCCCAAGGTGCCTACTTTGAAGGGGACTGAGGCATCTTTGTCTATGTACAATGTTTCTTGTATCTTGTGTCTTCTTCAACAAGTTTCTCTATTTTTCAAATTACATGGCTGGATGGCTTCTGGACAGACCTTGTATACAGTGACAGAAGACCTGACTTTAGGTCCTGAACACACAATACAATATATGGATGATGTATTATAGAACTGTACACTTTAGACCTATATAATTTTATTAACCAATGAACCCCAATAAATTAAATTTTTAAAAAGTAAAACTAAAAAAATTTAATAAAATGAGGGTCTCTGCTGAAAAAAAAATGACCAATAATAAGGTGTTTCTTTATTCTATTAGTAATACATTTAATATATATGCTCTCTGGGGTAGTATAAGAACCTGAGTGAACTGAATTCACTCTTGATAAAGCCACACAGCTATAGAACTAATGGTTCACCCAGCATGGTATTCTGTTACTTTTCACAAAACTCAGCAATGTCACCAGACATAACTTATCATCCCTTATTTACCTCTTGTATGTATTTATACTATAAAATATTATTTTATTCAGTATATTTAAACAGTTTTTCTTAGCCCCTAAACTACCTTCTGCCCTCCAAATTAAGCATTAATCCAATTTAAGCTTTTTATGATTTTATCAACTTGATAATATAGCCCTTTTCCACTTTTGTCATTTCACACTGAAAAAACCTTAATGGTATTTATTATTTGCTCATCTTTGGGTATTTTCCCATCAAAAAGTCCAAAATACATGATAAAGATTTGACATCTTAAATATATTGTCATTTAATATTTTTAAGATGAATCAGCCTTTTGATACTTTTTTATTTCAGCAATGTTTCACCATTGACCCCATCCTTCCTCCAAGTTAGTGTAGCAAACATTTAACTGCAGTGCATTTGCATAATATGGGGTAAGCTTATAAGAAACAAAAATACTTAATCATTCATGGAAAGTTCTTAGTTTTTTCTTTACATACTTATCTATTGATGCTTAACTTGATTAAGCCCTAGTATTTCTAAGCTTAAGGAGACCTTGTTTTGAGTAATCTCTCTGAACACAACAGTTTCAAAAGCTTCTGGAATGCTTCTGAGGTGAGGACAGCTGTGTATTAAACCAGCTTCAGGCAAACTCTTTATCACAGCCAAGGAAAATTATTTTAACTGCTCAGTTTCAGCTCTTCCCTGAGATTTGAAACCAAAAAAAGTACCATGCTTCGCCTTATATTACTATCACATTTGTAGTTCTTTGTTTCTTTCTCATGTAGATATTCCTGTCCCACCAAAGTAAGAAATCATAGTAGTACTCTGCTTCCCTAGGCTGAGCTCATGCATCTTCACACTTTAATAACAGTGAACATATTTCTGCCAATCAATAAAGTGTTTCCCAATAAAAAGATAAAAGTAAACATGAGCACTAAACTTACAGACCTTCATCTCAGAGGGGTTTTTGTGAACTTGACCACAAAGGCAAGGGAAGTAAAAGAAAAATTAAATGAATTGGACTACATCAAACCAAAAATCTTCTGCATAACAAAAGAAACCATCCACAAAACAACAGAAGTAATTAATCAACCCTGGCTGGTGTGACAGAGTGGATTGAGCACCTGCCTGTGAAGCAAAGGGTCACTGGTTCGATTCCCAGTCAGGGTACATGCCTGAGTTGCAAGCCAGGTTCCCAGTTGGGGGAGAGTGAGAGGCAACCACACATTGATGTATTTCTTCTTCTCTTTCTCCCTCCCTGCCCTCCCTCTATCAAAATAAATAAAATCTTTATTTAAAAAACAGGAACCAACCAAATGGACATTAGGTGTTAATATCCAATAGATGCTAATATAAAAAAAAAAAAAACTTATACAACTCAACAATAAAATAAACAGTCCAATCAAAAATGGACAAAGGAAGACTTACAGCCAAGACAGAGACCTAGATAGACACGCTGCATCTCCCTCCACAACTAAGGAATACAACTATCTCAAAACTAAAGACAACCAGAAGTTCCAGAAAATCAAGCTGCATGGAAGTCCAACAAAGATATAAAGAAAAAATACTCATCCAGAGAGGAAAGAAGGGTGGAGCCAGGGCAGAGAGGAAGCAGCGTGGTGGCAGCAGCAGCGGCAGCAGCAGGCCAGCAGAAAGTGAAGTCACAAATTTTAAAGAGTAAGAAGGGACACCTGGGGAGCGCTCCTGGCATCAGACCAGACTGTGCAGCTCACAGTTCCAGCGCCAGGGAAAATAAAGCCTTATTGCTTCTGACTGTGAAAAACAGTGGGGGTTGGGGTAGAGGAAGAAACTGCTTGTCTCTCAGCAGAGTCTGCTTGTTTAAAGGGACCCCATGGTCCTAGAACATCTGCAGACCCACCCACTCTGAGAACGACAGCCAGGACAACAGCTAGAGGGGTGCCAGTCCCATAAGGGAAACAGGAGAAGTGCCTGGAAAAGGGGCGAGTGCTGAGCAAGTGGCATTATTCCCTCTCAGACCCCTCTTCCCCGTATAGCACCACGACGTGGTGAAACGGGTCGCCCTATACTGATGAATACCTAAAGCTCCACCCTTTACAACATAAGATGTGCAATGGCTCTACCTAAGACACAGAGGTAAACAAACCCATAAGCTTGTCAAGATGAGGAGACAGAAAAGTATGGACCAAAAGAGAGAACAAGTCAAGATTCCAGTAGGAAAACTAAGCAATGAGGAGATAGCCAACCTAATAGGTGAAGTTATAGCCAACCTAACAGATGTAGAGTTCAAAACACTGGTGATAAAGATGCTCATGGACTTGCCAGATATGCTTAACTATGGAAAACATAGAAAGAAAGAAGTGGATATAAGAGATATTAGGACATCCAGCCAAGATGGAGGCATAGACAGACACACTGTGCCTCCCTCCACAACTAAGAAGGAATACAACTACCTCAAAACTAGAAACAATCAGAAGTTCCAGAAAATCAAACTGCAAGGAAGTCCAACAAACAAAGATATAAAGAAGAAATACTCATGCAGACAGGTAGGAGGGGTGAAGCCAGGGCAGAGAGGACGCTGTGTGGTGGGGGTGGCTGCGGCGGCAGCTGCAGGCTGGTGGAATGCACAGTTACATGTTTTTAAAAAGTCAGGAGGGACACCTGGGAAGCATTCCCAGCTCCTGACCACACCATGCAGCTCAGGATCACAGCACTGGGGAAAATCAAGCCTCATTGCTTCTGACTGTGCAAACCAGTGGGGGTTGTGGCGGAGGCAGAAACTGCCAGTCTCTCAGCAGAGTCTGCTTGTTTAAGGGCCCCCATGGCCCTAGAACATCCACAGACTTATTCACTCTGGGAACGACAGCCAGAGCAAAAGCTAGAAAGACACCAGTCCCATACGGAAGTGGGAGAAGTGCCTGGAAGAGGGGTAAGTGCTGGGCAAGTGGCATTGTTTCCTCTCTGACCCCTCCTCCACATATAGCTCCACAATGTGGTGAAACAGGTCGCCATGTACTGACAAATCCCTAAGACTCCACCCCCTACAATGTAACAAGAGCAAAAGCTCTACCTAAGACACAGAGGCAAACAAACACAGGAGCCTGTCAAGATGAGGAGACAGAGAAGTATGGCCACAAAGAGGGAACAAATCAAGGTTCCAGTGGGAGAACTAAGCAATAAGGAGATAGCCAACCTAACAGATGAAGAATTCAAAACACTGGTGATAAAGATGCTCACAGGCTTGACAGATATGCTTGAGTACAGCAAACGCATAAGAGAAGAAGTGAAGGCCATGCTAAGTGAAACCAAGGAAAATCCAAACAAAACCAATGGTGAAGGGAAGAAAACCAGGGTTCAAATCAATGATTTGGAATATAAGGAAGAAAAACACAGTCAACCAGTACAGAATGAGGAAACAAGAATTTTAAA
Source organism: Furipterus horrens (assembly GCF_987537825.1). NCBI lineage: Eukaryota > Metazoa > Chordata > Mammalia > Chiroptera > Furipteridae > Furipterus > Furipterus horrens. Next base: position 51,763,393 of record NW_028327178.1, on the reverse strand, counting down.
AAATGAGGAGAGGTTTGGGAACCTCTGGGACAACTTTAAACGTGCCAACACCTGAATCATGGGAATGCCAGAAGGATAAGAGGAAGAGCAAGAAATTGAAAACTTATGTGATAAAATAATAAAGGAAAACTTTCCAAATTTGGCAAAGGAAATAGACATACAAGTCCAGGAAGCATAGACAGTCCTGGGTGAGCTGGACCCAGAGGGGACCACAATAAGATACATCATGATTAAAATGCCAAAAGTGAAAGATAAACAGAGAATCTTAAAAGTAGCAAGAGAGAAGTTGAGAGTTGCCTACAAAGGGGTGCCTATAAGACTATCAGCTGACTTCTCAAAGGAAACTGCAGGCAAGAATGGACTGGCAAGAAAAAAAAAAAAAAAAAGAATGGACTGGCAAGGATTATTCAAGGTGATAAAAAGCTAGAACCTACAATCAAGATTACTCTATCCAGCAAAGCTATCATTTAGAATGGAAGGGCAGATAAAGTGCTTTCCAGACAAAGTAAAGCTAAAGGAGTTCATCATCAGCAAGCCATTATTATACAAAATGTTCAAGGGACTTATTTAAGAAGATGAAGATCAAAACTATGAACATTAAAATGACAACAAACTCACAGTTGTCAACAACTGAATCTAAAAAATAAAAACAAATCCAATTAAGCAAACCAGAATAGGAACAGAATCATAGGTATGGGGATCATTTGGAGGGTTATCAGCTGGGGGGTTGTAATATGGGGAAATGAAGCAGGGGTTAAGAATTGTAATTGGTTGGTACAAAATAGACAGGGGGAATTTAAGAATAATAAAGGAAATGGTGAAGCCAAAGAACTTATATGCACGACCCATGGACATGAACTAAGGTGGGTGGAATTGCTGGAGGGAAGCAGGGTACTGGGCAGAGGGGAGCAAAGGGAAAAGAAATAGGGACAACTATAACAACATAATAAAATATACTTAAAAATAAAAATTTTTTGAAAACAGGCAAAGAACTTGAATAAACACATTGCCTACAAATACATGAAAAAATACTTAGCACCACCAGTTATAAGGGAAATGCAATAACCACGCTGAGAAACCACCTCACACCTACTAGAATGGCTGTTATCAATAAGACAAGCAATCATATGTGTTGGAGAAGATGTGGAGAAAAGTGAACCCTCACACACTGCTAGTGGGAATGTGAATTGGTCCAGCCAGTATAGGAAACAGTATGGAGTTTCCTCAAAAAAGCTAAGAATAGAGCTACAATATGACCCAGGAACCCTTCTTCTGCACATCTATTCCAAAAATTTGAAAACACTTATTCATAAGATATACATACCACTCTGTTAATCGCAGCATTGTTCACAATATACAAGACATGTTATTCAACTGATGGTTGGATAAAGAAGGGGTTTACATGTATACAATGGAATACTCGTCGTCATCGGCAGCCGTCCGTCTCGAGAGACGATGGTGTAGCTTCTTAAGAGTCTATCTGCACCGCCGAGAATGGCTGTGCAGTCCGACTCGGGAGTGACACGGTATCTGTCTCCTCCCGTGTTGAATCGACATCTTGCGATGACGCTGGAGTGTCCTCTCCAGTGAAGCTGAAGCTACAGAGCCTGGGCAGGGTGATATGGAGGGTCTGCTGTTGCCCATGCAGCAGACCCGCCCTCTCTTTGCAGCTGAAGGGTCCAAGGGAAAGACGGAGTCGATACAGCTTGGCTTCAGGTGCGCCGCAGGAGTTGCCGGTGTTGACTACAACGTCAAACCGCCTTAGGGACTCCGGCTCCGGATTTTCTGTCGGGGTTTACTCCCTTAGCCTTTCCCCTGAAGAGGTATGCCGCAAGGCAGCGGAGGTTTTTTGGAGTCAGAGTTTTCCTTCTCTGATGTGCCCTGACTGGAAGATCGAACCAGCGACACTTAGCTCGCAGGCCGACGCTCAATCCACTGAGCCAAACCAGCCAGGGTTACAATGGAATACTACTGAGCCATAAAAAGATGTAATATGGTGTCAAATGGATAGTAGACATATTGAGGTGATTACTTTCTAAGTTATTTGTGTCTAATCACTATGTTGTAGACCTGAAACTCATATGTCAGCTATAATTGGAAATTTAATTTTTACAAAATGAAATAATGTCATTTGTGACAACATTGATGGATCTTGAGTCTATGCTAAGTTAAATAAGTCAGATGGAAAAGGACAAGAACCATATGATTTCACTCATATGTGGGATATAAAACAAAAAGCAAGAAATAAACAAGTAAGCAAACTCATAGATACAGACAACAGAATGTTGATTGTCATGTATTTGACCCTTTATACCCTCTTTGCCTTCTCCCTACTGCCCTTCCCCTCTGATAACAACCATTCTGGGAGTGAACACAAAATAAAGTATACAGATGTTGTATTATAATGTTGAACACCTGAAATTAAAAAAATATTATTAACCAAAGTTATCCCAATAAATTTATTTTTTTTAAAAGAAATCATAGAGTACATATCATTTTTTTAGAAAGGACAATGAAGGGGAGGGGGAAGTGAGGGAGGGCAAAGTGGGTAAAGCAGATCGATTATATGGTGATAGATATGGAAATTAGGTGGTGAGCACACTATAATGCATACATATATTGAATTATAAGTGTTGTACACCTGAGACTTATATAAAGTTAGTAACCAATGTTATCTTGGAAAAAAAGGAAGAAAGGAAGGAAGGAAGGAAGGAAGGGAGGAAGGAAGGAAGGTAGGAAGGAAGGAAGGAAAGGGAGTTTCTCTTAACTATCCCTGCATTCATCAACAAGCATTTATGGAGTACTTCCTACATTAAAAACACAGTGTTGAATCCTGGTATATGAGGTCTTTCCAGAAGCTATCTAGCCATGTAATATGAAAAATAGAGAAACTTATTGAAGAAGATACAAGAAACATTGTACATATGACAATGACGCCTCAGTCCCCTTCAAAGTAGGTACCTTGGGACCTCACACAGTTCTCCCAGTCACCATCAGGTGCTCCATCGTATTTCCCTGAATGTCATCAATGGTCTGAAATCTCTTCCCTTTCAAAGGTGATTTTAGTTTTGGGAGAAGGCAGAAGTCACAGGGTGCCAAATCTGGGCTATAGGCAGCCTGTCACCTGGGTGATTTGATGTTTCCCAAAAAAGCTCTGTACAAGATGTGATGCATGAGTCCTGATGAAGCTGTCAGTCACTAGTTGCCCATAGCTGTGGCCTTATGGATCATCCAAATAGTTTCTGTGGAGGAATATTCAACCTTAATGCGTGATTTGATGCAGATTTGTTACTCTAACTTGCTTAGTCATTTTGAATGCAACAGCCACGCTGTACATATCCTCATTCAATGGTATCTGTTTCCTCCACTGACTAGTACAGTGAAGTCATCATTGTTTACACATGTGTATGCCAGCCCACTCTCCTTGGCTGTCAGGTTACATCAATGTTGCACAAATTGTTCTCATTTTAACAATGACTGGACTTTTTCTGGACAGACTTCATATGTATTTAGTCAAAGCAAGTGCTAGAATAAGACATACAAACAAATGATCATGGTAGTATATAGGTGCAATGACCAAAGAAGGGGCCAAGTGCCACATAGCAAACACAAAACAGACAGCAACTACTCTGTCCTGACAACTTGGTGAGGACAGAAGAGGGATGGTGACCTTTAAGGAGGACTTCAAAGACCAATAGTAACTCCCCAGACAGAAAAGGAAAGGATGGGAATTCATGACAAAAAATGACGTTCACCAATTTAGACAGGTAATTACCAGCAAGGGCTCTGTATTTCAATATCACCCAACACTTTCTGCACAGCCCCATAAAAAAAGAACAATTCTAGGAGTCCTTGAAAAAAACTCTTCTCCAATAGAATCATCTGTAAAAATTTCTGCAGGGTTATGAAATACAGATGTAGACATACAAGTCAGTTTCACTTTGGACATGTTAAGTATGTGATGTCTGCAGGGCCTGGTGGTGGAAACATCTAGCAAGAAGTTTGAAATTAGAGTCTAGAGCTCAGGAAAAATGGCAAAACAAGAGTTAAGACTTCATGGTTGAAGCCATGGTTTGTCTGGTCTCAACCCGGGAGTGTGTGTGATAGAAGAGAAAAGGCCAAGGACAGAGGAAGAGACAGGAGAAATGGAGGCAACTCAAGGCAGTAATTAGAGAAGTGGGAGTATTTCTTTTTCTGAAGAAACTTTATAGGTAAAAGTTGAGAGATATTCAAGAAGCCTCATCAACAGAGCCAAGAACAAAATCTCCTCCTCCCCTATGACACCAAAGGCCTGCTGCTTCATTGCTTTTCCATTTGGAAAGAGACATTGACCTTTCCCTGTATCCTGAATTTTATCTTTTATTTTAAGTTCATTCTAACTCCCTCAACTGCTTTTTCTTTTATATTGTAATATCTTTATAAATGAACTCAAAATAACTTGTGGAATGAGAATGTTTATAAATAAAAATAAAGATCCAAAATATCACTTGATGGAGTGTCTGTTATTTTATTTACTAAAGAAGAAACCATCTATTTGTAAATGAATAAATTTTTCAGCGTTTTTGGAATTTAGGCATTTATTTCCAACATAACAGCATCTTCTCCAACATATGTTGGACCCCAGACCATCTGAAAATATAGCAGCCAATCCCAAGGCACAAAACTCTTCTCTATGGAACTATTGTCTTCTTCGTCCAAGTTTCTGAAATGCAGTTGATGAAGATCGTCCAGGAGGTGGGCTACATAAGCTGGAACTTCAGCCAGAGTGATAGGAGAGGGGCGGTCACCTTTCCCTCCACACACACACCCTTTGTGTTTGTTGTAACTTGTCATCACAAACAGGAAGTGAGGCCTGGGCTCCCAAGGGATGCAAACAAGGTGGGTTAAGGTACTGTGCTTGGACCCTTGGGTAAGGCAGAGCAAGGAGAACAGCACAGGGCTCAGAGGTCATGAGAATTAGGCTTATCCCTTTGGTTCTGTGCTACCCACACAGCCTTTAATGCCCAAATAACAATAGTCCAGCCACCACTACACCCAACTGCAGGAAATGTCATCTTTCACCATTTCCTCCCAAAGGGCTTTTGGAGATCCCAGGGAAGGCTTACATAGTCTACCAACCCAGGCTTCTGTCATTGACCAGCTGTCTTGTCTCCAGCAAGATTTGTGGGCAACCTCTGACATATCACAGAACTCTTTTCCATCTACAGCACACTTCCCATACCCCTCCCTTCAGCACAAATGCAAGTTCCTCTTTCAGTTTTCCCACCTCTAAGATCAGCCTGTAACTTCTACAAAAATGTATTAAAGATTTGGGGACAGCAGGGGAGAATTACAAAACAGAAAAGAAAAATCTTAAAAGTAAAGGCCGCATACAACTACATACAGAGTCCATGGGCCCAGGTTTTCCAGACATGTCAGCTTATCTGGGGGAGACAGTCCAGTTACCACTGGATGTGTCCTGGATTAATCATTATCAGCTTGTCCTTTTCATTCTTTGAGTGTACCAAAGACAAAGATGAACTATATGGTTTTTCCAACCACCACCCCATTCAGAAGTGCTTTTATCATGGTGACTCTCCCCAGGGCATGGGGCTTTTGCTTCCCCAAAGATCAGCAAGAGGGTAAAGATCCGCCCTGTCCTGAACCAACTTTAGTTAGTGTAAAAACATGCAGAATGCAATTTTGTAAGTATGTTGTCAGACTGGTAAGTTCATAAGGTTTTTTTAAAGAACTAGGTTATAAATGCACATTTTTCTTTCCTTAATAAGTCTATAATAATATCTGATTATTTATAAATCAGAATAACCACTCACCATCTACTGGTCAATATCTAAGCTATTCACCTAAAGTCCCAAGCCAAGAGCCAAAAAAAGCCACTCTCACCAGATATTTCCCCCCAGCCACTGCACTGGGCAAGAAAGAAAAAGAGGGTCAACCAGGACCTCTCTCAGGGACCAGACCACTGAGATTCCAGCTAGCAGAGTATCACACAACTCCATGAGCCCTGTGACCACATTTGACATGAGGGAAGGGACCCTTACCCACGGTGTGTGGCAGACAAAGTTGTCTGGTAATGCACCTGGTTCCAACCCAGATTCTACATGGCTTAGCTTGGTTACAGACAAGAGCTGAATAGAACAACAGGAAAGTGTCCTTTGCCTCCATATGGTTACAGGGTACTTTCTGATTAACTCTGGGACAAAACCAAAAAGACTTTTGAAGTCTTTTTCCCTCAAATAAAGATCCAGTTGAAAATAGTAATTCAGTCATCCATCTAGAAAAAAAAGAAAAGCTGCTGAAGTTTAAACATAGCAGTCCCTTTGTCCCCCAGATTCCAGCCATCATGGCTTCCATAGCCCCTCACACTCCACAGCCCCTCATAGCTTGCCTATTGGTTGAGGGTCACTGCTGCTCTCTTGTTCACCAACCGGGACAGGGATGTGCCCACTGAGAAACCTACACTGACTAAACTTATCTGGAACACAGCACCTGGAATAAAATGGTTCTGATTTAACCCAGTGCTTTTGGAATCAGGAAAAAGTGGATTTGGGTTTCTGGGCTCGACTGATTTATTACATGACTTCGGGCCAGTGTCTCACTATATTCATCTGCTCCTCCTACTCTGGAACCTTAAAATTAAAGGGAGGCCTGAAAGGCACTCAATATTGAGCTGTGTTGTTTTCACATCTGTTACTCCATCAAAGAAGAGCCTGTTAACAGAGAAGGCAATGCTTCACTGCACAATAACCCATCCATTCACCTTGGCAAAAGGCTGGTATTGACTTCAAGTCATAGTTTCAGAAGTTAAATGCTGTCCCATTGGCTTCAATTGTGCAGCATCAAAAGAAGTTTTAGATCTTGAGCAAAAGGCTGCCTTTGTTCTTATAAATTTCCATTGTTATAACTTATAAGGGACCCACTGATCCCAAACAAAACTTCCATATCCTGTCAATGGTTTATTTGCACCATGAAAACCAAAGTCAGCAGAATTCATCAGCCAAAGGAGCCTCCCAGACGAGTGAGCGGGAAGGGTACAGGGACATTGGGATTGAAGCCGTGTGGCAAAGAAAACTCACAGAGGACAAATCCAACAGGAAACGGGCAACAGTTTTCCTCATAGAATGAGAGGTGATTATTCTCAAAGTGGTCTTTCCTATTCTCATATTGTTTCCACAATAAAATCAGAAATGGGGTGGGAGGAGCTTATTGCACTTCAGTTGGACAGCTTGAATCATAGCCCTGGCTTCACTTCTGTGGTTTTCAGAATAAACCACTGAACTTCTTGGTGCCAGATTTCCTCATCTGTGAAATAAGGATGGTGGTACACACTATGGTTTTATACCCACCAACCTCCATAACTCTTCTCTGGTAAGAGCATCTCAAATCCATTTTGGGGAATAGCTTTCCTCCACTCTGGCCCTACTGAGCCCTCCCCAATGACCATGTTGGCAGGACTCTGTCAGGGAAAGCACGGTGGGTTGCTGACCCAGGCTGAGCCTGTTAGACCCTCTCCCAGCCCCTCAACTCCTAAGCATAAGGGTCCCCAAAATGGACACTATGAGCCAATTCATCTCAACCTGGTTCTTTAACTGTTCCTTCAATTATGTGAGCTTTCTTTATCTTCCCTATGAATTTACTTTTCACTGAAATTAGCCAAAATTGGTTTCTGTTGCTTGCCACCAAAGACTTATAATTCCATTATATTTTATAATTACTCCAGCAACTTCATGGATTGCTCTGAGAATCAAATAGACTCTGGGTGTGAAAACATTTTACTAACCATAAAGCTCTGTATTGGATTTTAGCCTGGATACTCTGTAGAGTCAAACTCAGTGTGTGCACACTGGGCAACACAAGTCCTGGGCACTGTGAAATGTCTGTCATGTTGCTATATTGGGATTTGAGATACATTGTGCCAAGGAGCCTCCCCTCGGGATGAAAACACTGCACCTGCCCACTGCACACAGGCAGGGCTACAGGCATCAGGAGCTAGATTTATAGCACACAGATTAGTTGGGATAAATTCTCTCTGTCCTCAGAGACCAACTATATAAACAAGGAAAGAAAATGTCAGCATCAGCGTTACGGCCTAAACGACCAGACATGGGCAGTATGACACTAGAGCTATAATTACTTTCATTGAGATGCTTTTCAAAATGCTCAGCAGTTTTGATGCTGATAATTGAGCCTGCTGCTTTCTTGGTTTTCCTTTATGGCTCTTTTCAGTCATGATATATGTGCCCAGAATGCTAGGTTTGTTCTTTTAAAAGAAAGGGCTTGTGGTAAGAGTTTGGGGTGGGCCTAAAGCTGGCTTAACCAGCTAAAGGACGTCAAAATATCATTTCAAAAGTACTGTGCTTGTCCCAGGGGTTTCTGTTGTGCAGCATTGCCACATCAAAAGAGAACTTTAAATCTTAAGTGAAGGGCTACCTTGAGTGGACAGAAATAATCAATTATATAAGTGAGCCATCCTTGCCTCCTTAAGTCGTTCCTGTACAGGAGAGACTTGCTGGAGAGGCACTGCCCTCCTCAGTTTGGTGTCCAGAGTGCAGAGTACTGCAAATGATACAAAATTCCTGTCACAGTTCCTGCTGACCAGCAGAGCACAAACTAAAGAGAGAGGAGCCCTGTGCAGAAATGGCTTTAATCAAAGGCAGAAAAGTGAAAAGTGTCATAAAAGAAGCCAAGACACAGTTTTCCGGACGTTTCAAAGAAAATGCAACAAGGAAGAGGACTTAGATGGGCGTTGCCTCTGTGAGCAGAGCCCTAAGGGATGGTAGGACTTGTTGAGATGGTGGGGGTTAGGGGAAGGAATTTCAGCTGAGAGGAAAGTGTATACAAGGGTGTGGCAGCTAAAAATATGAGGCTAGAGTTAAGTGGGGTAACTTGGGCAATGCCACAGTTAATAAGCAATAAAAGCCAAATTTCAAGCCCAGATCTCTGTAGCACTTCCATAAACCAGAGAGAAATCAACTGCTACTTCATTTTTGAAAGCCTGACATGTATATGCAGCATTGCAAAGTCTACAAAGGACTGAGGCACTTCAGAGATGGCCTCTGACATCCTGAGCCCTAGAATCTAGCTATGGAATCACGGCAGACATCAGCAATGTGCGTGGGGAAGGCTCCCCCAGCCCACTACCTGTGTGTGCATAGGCTAATTCTTCAGCAGAACCATCACCTAGAACATTCCTGAGACTATCCTAAGGAAACATCCTGCTCACAAGCCAGATTTTCAGCTGTACCCACTGTTTTCTTCCTCTCCTCTTAGGCCCCTCATGTCAGTGCCCATGACCCTGAAGACAGGGTGAGGGCTTTCTACCTTGGCACTGCTTACTGTGCCCATGAGAGCACATAGATGTCCTCATCCAAATACTGTCCCCTGATACTCAAAGCCAGCAACCCTTAGGGTGCCAGAGGAGTGCAGGGACCTGACAGATATGGGAGAGCCATTGTCTCAATAGCCTTGTGCCCCATGTCTCAAAAAATCTTCCCTAAAAAGAGCTTCTTTAGTTTCTGGCCGCAAATGTACCCTCCCTAAATAAGCCAGCCCAGCCCAGCCCAGAGAACAGATGCAACAGAAATTATGCCCTCCATTACTGTCATCTCTTATCCTCACTCCTGGTCCCAGCATCAAAACAAAGCAAACATCACACCTTCTTTGGCCAAATGCAAAGACACCATGCACATTGTCATAGTGATGTGTTCAGAAAGATCACTACATCACTAACCTGCCAACAGTCAAGATTGCAATTCCAAGTCAATCAAGTTATATGATAGATGATAGATAGAGAGGGAGATGATAGACAGATAGATAGATAGATAGATAGATAGATAGATAGATAGATAGATAGATATTGTACATAAAAGAATAACTAAATATATAAGGTAGAATATGGCAAGTGCCAAAAGATAGGTGGATGGATGGATGGATGGATGGATGGATGGATGGATGGATGAACAGGTGAATGGATTTATAGATGGGTGGATGGAAGAATGCATGCTTACTTGGGTGGATGCATTAATGGATGAGAGGGATGGACATGAGAACTGCATGGGCAAAGGATAGTCTTTGTATGCATCAAGGAGATTTGCTTACTTTCCTTGATACTTTTCCAAAACTGTTTATCTATTTAACATTCCTTGGAGATTCAGATGTAACAAAATACCTAAAGTTGTAATCATCAGAAATTGTAATCACCATGTAAGGGAGGAATATAAACTAGGTACAAGGGGACAGACAGTGTAAAAAGCAGGAACTGGAGAGTGTATATGCAGTGATTACTTGGGTAAACAGACCATCTTCATTTTGAAAAAAAGCTATGGACAGATTCCTTCTAGAATTTCTCAGGCAACAATGTGACACAGGGGGAAAGCCCTGTGTCTAAACATCTGAGCTCAAACCTGCCATTTACGTTCTCTGACATAATGGGCAACTCACAATTTCCCTGATACTCTAGTACTCACCTGCAAAAAGACAATAATGACAATAATATCTAATCAGCCTTCCTAGTGGGTAAGAGGGTTATTTATAAAAGATCATGAAGGTAAAAGCTATTTATCAATTGATAGACACTTACAAATGCTAATACTCATAGTCAAACCTTCAACCAAACTGTGAACATAGAAATGTCACAAAAAGCATCCTCCTTACCCATTTCCAGATGAAATTGAAACACAAGGCATCCAACTGAGTTACTCCATGTGTAAAATTATGAAAAGCTGGTCATCTCCTGGCCCCTGACCATTAGACTCTGCCCCAATGCCATCTGGAGCTCCACATGGCAGAAGGCAGCTACCAAGGACCTTTAAAGAACACTTGGAAGACATGTGTAGCCTCATGGTGGTGCTTTAAAAGATGGAAATTCCATATACGAACTACCTTTCAATGTGTGTGTGGTGCCCTTGCCTATCTGGGTAGAATATGGGAGCCTGTGTGTCACCTACCTTTGTGTGGACACCTTCAGCTTTGGAAGGTGCTCATTGGATCTCAGGATTCTCTAAAATAGTCTAGATTTTGTCCTGAAAGGGATGTTGAAGATAACAAAGTCCAACACTGTTATTATAGAAATGAGAAAACTGGTGCTAAAGAAGTGATATGATTTATTGAATACTCACAGTCTGTCAGCCCTGGGGATATCAGAGTAGGCAGTGCATTTGACAGTAAAGAAATATGAATGTGCATGAAATTAAAATTTATGAATTCTTTTGAGGCCACAGATAGGAAGAAAATGCAAGAGTGCTGTTTATCAAGTGCTGCTGTCCATGGCAACACAATAGTGTCTCTTGACAAATGAGGACTTTGGGGGAAGTTATCCATTTACTCTAACATGCAAGTCATGTTCTGCCTTTAGTCTTCAGGCACAATTCTCATTTGATTTTGCCACAAGGCCAGATGGCAGGATGTGGCTGGCGAAAGATCAAAATACAATTTTTACCCAAGGACAAAGAAATTGTGAGCCTCTCAAAGCCCTCTCACTAGGGCCTTCTCTCTACCCCACTCCTATCATAAGTTACTACAGATTATTTCAGTATGCTTAATACACACTTCTCAAGTGCCAGCAAAGCCCTGGGCTAACTGTCTCAGGCATAACTTCTGACCTTAAGTTAATGATGTGAAAGACAAAGCTCACCATAGATTGAAACACAATATTGGTAGATTTACTCCCCCTCAAGACTTCTACAAATAAAGCTCTGCTTGAGGAGGTGGAGGGGATATTAGGGTACCATGTGGCCTCTTTGTTAGACACAGTCCATGACCAGCTGAGTGGAGCTGGGCATCACCAGCCACACATGAAACAACTCCCCTGGAGCATTTCAGGAAATAGTAAGGAAATGGAACAATGAATGGTTCCGTGTGCAAAAGCAAATGGCTCCAAATGCAACATCTGGAGGCCTGACCATCTCCGATATTTGCATTTTCCTTTGTGTTATGAGCAAATAACACAAAGGAAATGTGTTACCATCCACATTCTTGGAATTAATTATCATTTTAAATATTATTATCAGCATTAGATTTATCTCTGCCCCACAAGAGAATAGAGTGTTTCCTTATGCCCATAAAAATAGCAAGCTGAAAGATTTGAGAACATAAAGAGAGATAAAATTGAATTAAAATCAATGCACAATGAGTTATTCCCTACAATATGTTGTGCATTGTTCTAGGTATTGGGTATACAAAGGTGTTATGGAAATTAATTCTTCCCTTGCATAGTTTAAAAGGATAAGAGATGGTGCATATAAAGTACTTGGTTCTCAACAACTGGAAGCTGCTAAGGTCACAAACTAGACCCACTGTCCTCTGGGTCCTTGTACAACCTCCTTCCCATGTACACCTTGGGGAAAGAGAATTGCACACAGGCAGTCCCAGGGCAGCAAGGCTATGTAGATCTTCCAAAGGATAGTCAGCATCTGCACAGGTCCCACATGGAGGAACTGACCAAGTCAACTGTCTGCCATTCCAGTGCTGTGTGGAAGGTGAGAATCCCCACAATGCACCTGTATACCAGGTAGCAGAAAGATGTTGCCTGAGCTGAGCTGGTGAGTAGCACAAAGTGACCCCCTGTGACCCACAGACCCATCATTCTCAGTGGGGTTAGGGGGCCATTCTGAGGCGGAGGTGCCTCACACACCCTAGGCTCGGTTGGAAGTTGCTCTGTCCAGCAGAGGCTTCATGACCATGGTGGAACAAATTTTACCCAGGACATTTTATTATGTCTGGGAGAAGGAAGGTGACCACTCTCTCTAGTGGAGAACAGCAGCCAAGCCTTCATCCCTCATGCCTTTTATTGAGGAGGATACACACGAGAGATACAAGGTCAGAATTCATAAATCATCAATAGCTTTTAGACGTTTGACAGTAACAGATTACATGTATCAGTACAGGGGGGCACAATGACCAGTCCGTGTCAAGGTCTAAAAAACATCTTGATGCCACACCAGCACCAGGTGCAAGGTTTCATACACTCCTTGCTAGAGATTGTTTATGTTACATTAATGATAAAGAAAGCAGAGCAAGTTCTAAAGCATAATGAGCATAATAAGCATTCTTTAATCCAATTCCCACGGCAACCCTCTGAGTGGTCTTTGGTTATGTTCCACACAGAGCCTTATGTTGAGACTTAAAGACAAGCACAGCCAGAATGCCAGCGGCAGTCATGCTCAGGCCAGGGCTACAATTTCCTAAACCATGAGGAATGGCTGCCCACACCATTCTCATTATGTAACTGAACCTAATTTTAACCTCCTTAACATTACAGCTTTCAGTTCATTAGTTATATGTAATTATAGATCTTAGAATATCACACAAGCAAGAGTTTCAAAGCCTCTTCCTCAATAAGAAACGTTACTCCCTTACAAATGGTCACTTACATATAAACTCAAGTACATTTAACATTGACCTGGGCCTAACACAAAATAGGCACTAGGCTGCACATTCCACAGGCTGAAGGGTCACAATGGCCATGGCTCAGAAAAAGCTATGTATAGTGCAAAACAGCTACAATACTAGGTAAGTGTCATACAAAAAACACAAAACAAAACTGAGAAAGACTTCATACCAGAAGTGGCATTTCATGTTGACTCAGAAGACCGGAGTAATTCCAGTTCTATCAGGGTTTTATTTTTTTATTCATTACATCAACCAAAGTATTGAAGCACGTGGTGTGTGCTCATTGGTGTTTTGGAGCAATGGATATTCTTGCTCATGGGATCAGAGAGAGAGAGTGAGAGAGAAAACCGTGGTCTGCACTGGTCATGTGGGCACCCCATTTCTGAAAGAGGATCAACTGAACAAAGACTTTCTATTGATGCTCCCATCCTGGACTCATCCCCAGATTCAAAATTCTCTTTAGTTTCTTTTTTAGCCCAGATTTCAAAGCCATTTTTAAATTCTACTCTTTAAAATTCCATTTGGAAGTCCTGGGCATGAGTGTCTGAGCAGTTTCAACTTCCTGCAATGCTGGGCTTCAGTTCTAGGAACCCCCGAGCTGACAAAACCACCAGTTGTGGTTTCAAACCACATTTGTACAAACTGTCATTTTCCCTTCTTGTGTTTCTAGGTTCTGTTCTCACACACATGCTAGGCTTATGAAGTTGTGCAAAGCTTAGGAAGTAAATTCCTCTCTAAGAAAGTGATCTATAATGTTGCAGTTGTGGGCCTGCACACTGTCAGAATAAATCTGACTCAATGTTTCTCCAAGTTCTTCTTCATCATTTATCTCTCCCTTATTCCCTCTCCCTTCCTTGTCCAATCCTCCTCAACACCACACACGTAAAGTGTACACATAGCACGTGCGAAGCCTACTACCCCTCTGCTTCATTCTCACATCACAGGTCTGTGGAAGGATCCCCCCTGGGGCTGCACTCTCATTTCTGTGGCCCCACTCACTGGCTAGCCAAATGTAGAGCCTGTGACCCAGCTGGAAAGCCAGGCCTGAAATGTCAGCCTCAGAAAGACTGCACAGAGAAAGTCTTCATATGGATGTTGTCCATGTGTCAGCCAAACCGACTGAAGTCAACAGAGTCCTTCTGGAAGTCTTTGACTGTCCACATGGTATTGTAAACAATACCCTAAAAAAGGTAGGTAATAAGCAAACAATGTGTGTTACTTTTGCATGGCAGAAGGAGGACCAGATATCTCACAGGCATCCCAACAACTGCCAGGAGCCACAGCACTGTACACAGTGAAGTCCATCCTAGGAAGGGTGTCTATGCCTTTAACAGGAGGATAGTGATGGCTCATGGTGAGGACTGGTTATCTGATTTAGTCTGACATTTCTTCCCAACATACAACACTGCCTACCTGGTTTAAACAAGGGAAGAGGTAAATGGTTATTCCAAAGGTAATTTTCCTCCTGTCCCTTCTTTCTCTTATAGCTCATGATGGCATTTACAGTGTCTTCAGAGATGTCCCTAAACAACCAGCACTGAATCTCAGTCTCTCTGCAAGAAGCCAAAGCAGGAGCATTGCCTACAGAGTTGAAACAGCTTGAGTTCTGGCCCCAGATCAGAACCTTGGAGTGACTGGGTTTTCAATTCTATTCTGTTTGTTAGATTTCTTAAAAACTCTTGGATTTCTCCGCAGGATGTCAGCCAGAAAGGAAGTGCTGGCATTATTCTCCCAAATCATTTGTCAGTTCAGATGATGACTTGTCAATGCCTGTCTCTGGCTTTAGATGGTAAAGGGAAAGGAGAGAAATGTATTAAATTCTAGTTACATGTTCCCTACCAATTTTTTTGTGTCCAACAAATGTTATAAATAATTAATCATCTGCAGCCAGCAAGTAAATGTCTCCTTGAGAATAAATGGACATGTTGAAGGAGGCACTAGCAAATGGCAGGTTTCTCGGTGGGCAGGCCAGATGCTCATCAGAAGATTGCCCAGGCAAATCAAGTACCAAATTGGGGAGTAGTCTCTGAGGAGTAGGGAAGATTGAGAACTCTCTGTGAGTTGGTCCAAGCAACTCTTTCAAAATTACCCAGGAGCATGGTTGCTCTTGATCTACTTATTAAATTTCTCTTAACCTATTAAAAATACAGATTTATCCATTTCAAAAATCATAAAATCTTATGGTTGAACAAGACTTTAAAGTCACCCATTTCAGCTTTCTGATGCTGATAAATAGGGTGGTTATGCAATATTCCCATAATGGGTTCCTCACTGCCACCCAAAACTCAGGCCCCCTTGAAGAGCTCTGTAGAAGGTTCCCTACCCCGAGGCAGCACCCTCAGTGTCCTGGCCCAGCAAGGTGGGAACAGCACACACACAGTCCAGCGGCTCTTCTCATATTCAGCAGCCCTTCCATTCTCTTTGCGAAGATATGTGCACCCACATCTCTCACCCATTTTGCATGCAGCATGGTCTGGGATGCCCATGAGGTACTGGCTGTTCTCCTTTCAGAGGGCTCATTCAATTATGCCTCCTTCCAAAAGAGGTGTCCTCTTGAAATCCACCCACACTCCACAGGTGGTCCCGCTCAGCCAGAACAAAATGATCGCTCTCTCCATCTAAATACTATACTTTTATTAACATGGCAGTGGCTCATATCTTCGCAAGCACAACATACCAGTACTAAATATTAACTTTATTCTTAAGCAAGCTTTAGCCTTCTGTTTCCCCTAAATACCACTGCCCCACCCTGTACTTCTGCAATTTGTTTTCTGGACCCAAGAGCTGAGCCTTTTGTTTGCCGGGTATTTTAATTTAAAAGTAGAGAGCTAAACCACAAATCAAACTTAAGGCACACTCATTTATGTCCTTTTAAAGCTGCTTCAGAACATACCATCAAAAAAAAAAAAAAAAAAAAATCCAACAGGAGAATAAGAACTGTCAAGTTGAAATGAAGCCCAGACCACATTTCATTTAAACAATGACTGCCCTATTAATTTTAGTCAATTATTAATTCAAGCCCCTTGGTATCTGGGTAGCCTAAAGAAACAAAGCCATCTATGAAAGCAACTGCTTGGATGACAATGACGATGGGGCCATCCTCTTCCCTTGCTCTGGAGAACAACCAGGGAGGCAGAAAGCAGAGGGGCCAGGCACACCCTTCTGCTGCCACAGGCCTCCTGGGCTCCGTGAGGCTGGCAGAGAGCCACGCACGTCTGTGGTCTCCCACACAGACCAACTCCTCTGCAGGCTCTCATGCTGTGTGTGGGTTCCCCACCAAACTTTGCCACCAGAATACATCAACACTATCACTGGGTTTCCCACTAGAAGTACTAAGATGTGCAGACTTCTTTCTTTTCCCCCTGACTTTCAGTCTCTAAATTGCAATGATAGAAAGAGGGAAAAAGTAGTAAGAAGAAGACAAGGAAGGAAATGAAGAGAAGGAGGCTAGTCTCAAATGTAAGTCCTGCATCTCTTTTAAAACATGGGCAAAACTCCATGCTCTGACGCTTTGTAGGAAAGCAAACATAAAAGGGATAACATCCACTGACCTCCCCGCTTGGAAGAGGGAATAAATTCTCCCCTTCCAGCATCCACTGGCAGAAGGTGCTGCCCCTAGGGCATGCAGGCCACCAGTCAGCAAGTCAGATGCCCTGAACACAGATAGGCAGGTACGACAATTATCCAAGAACAGTAACGAATGTGAACCTGAGCTGTAGGCCCTCCTGGAGCAAACATGGTTCTCATTCATGCTCAGGGTGAACCAGAGTTCTTGCCTGCTCACTGGGGCTTATAAATTAATTGATCATCAGAGATTGTTCTTCCTGATGATCCTCTTTTCTCCTTGATTCATAAATCACTTTTAATTACCAACCCACAAGTCTTCCTTTGAACTCACTTATTTTATGTGTTTCTTGGTTAAAGGAAAATCGAGCAGTTTCTAGCTCAGTTAGGGCTTTTATTCCTGAATCCTCCCATTACGTTGTTGTTATTACTCTGATGTAGGGTCTCCACTGGCCAGAGGCACCAACTCCACTTATACACAGCTGGCAAATGAAAACAATATCAGAACATCTCTGTTACACAGCAGGCTTTTATATGGTGATGTTTCATATTTTACTGCAGTTTCCTTTGGAAATGCTCAAAGGAACAACATCTGTTTCCTTTCATTGGGATTTTTATGTTCTTCCAGCCAAAAAGGAGAGGATAGAGTTCATTAATTCAGCATAGTAATAATTACAATAGCCATATAAATTTTCCTAGGCTTGGTTTTTTTAAATATTGAAGATCCACCACCCTCATCCCTTCCACTTTCTTAGTTAAGAAGTGAAGGTGACAGGAAAACTGGTAACCCTCAGGATAAGGTTCCAGAGGTCTTGTTGGCTCTAAAGAACTTGCCACAGGCTTTCCAAAAGTAAGGTGACAGTCCCAGCCTGCCACTGTCAAGACCCTTGGGACTAAAGCACAGGGTGCAGTTGGCCAATTGCCATGGACAGAGGGAGATTTATACTGCCCCACATTTTATTTCTTGAAAAAAGTAAAAAATCTGTCACAGAAAGCAAGGGTAGGAGATGGGAGCAGAAGGTGGTGGGGCTAAGGCATGAAAATCCACATAAGTTTGAACTTCTTCCTAAAAGTATGGAATCCATTGAAATTTTAAATCAGAGGAGTGATTTGATGACATATGCATTTTTAAAAGATCATTCTAGCTGCAGTTTGGAAAGTGGATTAAAAAATTATAAGCCTTGAGACAAAGCAATTTATGAGGCAGGTGCAGTGACCTGGGCAAGAGCTGATGGCGGCCCAGATGTGGGAGCCACGTGGACAAAGGGACACTTGCACAGATTCAAGAAGCACTTGAGACATAAAATGCACAGGAGATGGTTGTTTACTCAATGGTTGAGAGGCAAGAACAATGTAGAAGTCAAGGGTGACTCCTAGGATTCTGGATGGGGCCACTGGTTGGAAAGTGGTCCCATTCACTTGAGCTTGGAAACAGGGGAGAGAAAGTGGGTTACAGACAAAGGATAAAGAACTCAATTTGGGGCATGCTGAGTTTTAGGTGTCCATAAACACCCAGGTAGATATAAACATTGATGGTGGATTGTGCATATGTGGGGTTCAGGAGAAACAACTAGGCTGGATATTTAAATGTGAGTTGTCAGAGGGCACACATAATAGTTCAAGCCTTGGGAAGAGAGAGAATTGATTAGCAGAGCTCACACAAAGGGAGAGCTGAGGAAGATACCTACAAAAGAGATTGACAGGATCATGTGGAGAGGAAGAAGGAAAAACCAGAAGAGGGTCAACAAGTGTCATAAAAGCTGAGACAATGCTTCAAGGACAAGAAGATGATCAACAGTTCAAAGGTTGCCGAGGTTCATTGCCACAGGATGGTCATTGGTGGCCTTGGTGAGAGCTGTATTGGTGGTAACAGAACCTGGGAATGAATGAGAGGTGGGGATGTGGAGACAAACACTGATGAACATGCCAGTAGTTTGCCAGATGGAGATGTGGGATGCAGGTCAGGAGGAATTTTTCAACTTTGGAATGAGACCCAAGTATGTCTGAATGTTGATGAGAGAGAGCCAGAAGAGAAGTCCTTGTGGAGATAAGAGGGAAGAGGACCCACGCACAGGGAGTACTGGGTTGTGATAGGAGGAGTTGCCTTACTTTCTTCACAGCAACAGGCTCTGAGGACAGACAAGGAAGGAAGAAGGGAGGCTGTAGACTTGTTGGCAGAAAATTCACAAAGTTGTCTCCTAGAAGCTTCTTTTTTTCTTTGAGAGTGAAAAGGGATGAAGGGTTAGAGATTTGGGAGGGTGGTAGAAATTGTAACATAACTTAAAGAAAGAAATTTCTGCAGCCACAGAGCTTCCTTCCAGGCATGAGAAGACCAGGAAAGTGAGGAAGGAAAGAAGTTGGCACCCAGGGAACTGGGCAGCACAGGCTTCCTGTCTATAGTCCACCTCAGGCCAGATACAAGTTAAGATTCCTTACAGAGGTGATCTCCCTTACATGTGGAATCTGATGAACAAAATAAGTGAACAAAACAGAAACAGAAGCATAAATAAATGGAACAAACTGACAGCTGTCAGGGGTTGGGGGGGCACTGGATGAAAGATGATGAAAGGATTAGCCAAAGAACATTTATGCATGGCCCATGGACATGAACAAGAATATGGGGATTGACTGAGACAGGGGAGGAGGTGGGGTTGGGTGAAGTGGGCAAAGGGAGAAAAAGTGGAAACAACTCTAATAGCATAAACAATAAAAAAATAAAAGAAAAAAAGGAAAAGGAGCCAGAGATAAGCCATGAATTTTGAGATCCTTATAAATGCATTTTGTAATTTCTATTAATAATTGTAAATATGCTTAATGTTATATATAAATTTATAAACATAAATTACATTATAAATCATATAATTTATAATACATGTAGTTATTATATATAAATGTTATATATCATGTTACATATAATATATATATTTTTACTTGTAAGTATATATTTACATGTTATATAATATATGAAGTTATATTTTATTATGTAATTTATACTGAGTATGTATAAATATATATTTAATACATTTTTGTATATATAGTTTGCCCAAAAATAGTATAGCGATTGATAATATAATGAGAACAGTTTGCACAACAGCTAAGGAGAGTGGACTGGAATACACATGTATGAACAATGGAGACTTCACTGTACTAGTCAGTGGGGGCAGTAGACACTGTTAAGTGAACATGTGTACTGTGTGGCTGTTGCATTCAAAATGACTGAGTGAATAGAGCAACAACTCTGCATCAAATTTTGCATTAAGCTTGAACATTTCTCCACGGAAACTATTCAGATGATTCAGAAGGCTGCAGCTAAGAACAACTGGTGATTGGCAGCTTTATCATGACAATGCACCCACTCATGCATCACATCTTGTGCAGAGTTTTTTGGTAAAACATCAAATCACCCAGGTGACTCGGCTCCCCTATAGCCCACACATTGCACTCGGTTACTTCTGGCTTTTCCCAAAACTAAATTCACCTTTGGAAGGGAAGAGATTTCAGACCATCGATGATATTCAGGAAAATATGATGGGGCAGCTGATGGTAATTGGGGCGAACTGTATGAGTTCCCAAGGTGCCTACTTTGAAGGGGACTGAGACATCTTTGTCCTAAGTACAATGTTTCTTGTATCTTGTATTTTCTTCAGTAAATGTCTCTATTTTTCATATGACATGGCTGGATACCTTCTGGATAGACCATTATACACATGTACACATGCACACATGCACACATACATACATACATACATACATACACTGCACAAGTACTTGCTAGGCAAAGTACTTGATAGGCAACAACCTATCATTATCCCCATTGTATAGATGAAGAAATAAGGCAGGAGGTTCAGGAACTTGCCCTAAATCACTCACTCTTTGTCTGAACCCCTTGTAATGAGAATTGTGAAGAGAGACCTTGGTTTTAGCTCTTGTTCCTCCCAACTGAGGAGCTGCCCCCAAAGCCACAGGCTCTTGTTGCATCCAGAGGTCCTGTAACCCTCTACCCTACTCCTCCCACAGTGGGTGGGGTTGTTGCCTTCTGTTGACAGTGCAGACAGGAGTTAGTCTTTCATTCTCAGAGCATGCCCTCTAATGGACCTGGGATCCTTATTGTCCCCAATTTACTCCAAGCTGAATCCTACCTCCTCACCCTTTCCCACCCTATGCACATACACCCCTGTAGCACCATACCCCTTCCTTCAACCTGCCCAATTTCTACTATCCTTTCAGGCTGGGCTCAATCTCACCCTTCCCTAAAGCCTTACAATGCTACTCCAGCCCTCACACCTTGTCAGAACCCCTGCCGTCCTCACTGCAACCATGCTATTGCTTCCAGACTTTCAGTTCCTTGAAGGTAGTGACTGTGTCACACTCAGTGTCTGTTGTTTCAGGCTCTAACCCTGGTGTGGAGCACACAAACTCCAACAGGTTCTGATGAATGGATTGATAGGTTTTAATTAAGCAGCAACACCAGCAGAAAAAATGAAAAACAACTGGTTGCATTTGATAATGACACCAGGAAGGCTGGTTATTTGTTATCAGAATTTTCATAAAATTTCAGCATATGCTTCTTTTATATGGAACAACCTAATTAGTTTTCTCATGAAAGCATCTGGAGTACATTCTGGGCACTAATCAGGGGAGCAATGACAGACTTAATAAGAGGTGAGTTCATTTCCCATCATTATTAGCCAGTGACAGCAGTGACCTGAACTGCCAGGCAGGAGGTACGCACTGTGCTGTTCTCACTGCTTCACACTCCTGCAATCTGAGTGAAGTTGGAAGAAAGTGCTTTGTAATTTGTGTTCCCATCATTTATAACATTTGAGCTTCTAAGTATATGCAACCTGTCATGGCCTAACAAGCCATGCCATAGAAAGCAAATGAAATTCAATTTTTTTGCTCTCTTAGTTAACTAAATGAAAAGATTTCTTTGTACTCATTTAAAGTATTAGAGTAACAAAAGAAAAACATAAATAAGTGGAACAACATCAAACTATTGTAATAAGCTTCTGCACAGTAAAAGAAAACAAAAACAATAAAATGAAAAGGCAGCCTAAGGAATGAGAAAGTTTTTACAAATCATATAAATGATAAGGTGTTAATATTCAAAATATCCAAGAACTCATACCACTCCAAAGCAAAATAATAATAATAATAATAATAAATTTAGCCCTGAACAGCACGGCTCAGTTGGTTGACCACATCCTTGTTTGATTCAGGTTAGGGCACATGCCTAGGCTGTGGGCCTGATCCCAGGTTGGCACACATGAGAGAAGCAACCTGTCAATGTTTCTCTCCCTCTCTGTCTCCCTCCCTTCCCCTCTCTCTAAAAATAAATAAATAAAATCTTAAATAGTAATACTAATCTAATTTAAAAATGGGCAGAGGAACAAAATAGACATTTTTTCAAAGAACACATACAAATGGCCAACAGAAACAGCAGGTTCTCAAAGAATGTAATTTTGTTCAATGTAATTTTATTATAATGTCGACGAGAAAAATATCAATTTCTGGCAGGGACCATGTTGTGTGTGGAGTCTGAATGTCCTCCAGTGTCTGCATGGGTTTTCTCCAGGGACTCTGGTTTCCTCCCACACCCAAAGATGTGCATATGAGGTGAACTGCCTCATCTACATTGTCCCAGTCTGAGTGAGTGTGGGGGCATGTTTGTGCCCTACAATGGGAGGGTGTCCTGGTAAGGATGAGTTACTTTCTTGTGCTCTAAGCTTCAGTCACCTGAGGCCCTGAACTAGAATCAGTGGGTTAGGAAAGAATTCTCTTACTTGTTTTTTTCATCTTTCTAAAATATATGTATAGCTCACGTTTATTTCAATAATTAACATTAGAAGTGTTTGGCGTCTTTATTTAGAATTTCAGTGATGTTTTGTAACCAGAAATATGCTATATGAACTTAACTTTTGTTTCTATCAATTAGCCTATGGTGAAATTGGTTTTGTTATATGTTGTTTCACTTTAATTCAGTTCCAAGAACCTATCAATGGTGTTAAGTGAGGACTTACTGTACCTGCAAAGGTACTCAACATCATTAATAATAGGTAAATGCAAACTAAAACCACAATGAGATAGCACTTCACACCTGTCTGAATGGCTATCATCAATAAATCAACAAACAAGTGGTGATAAGCATGTGGAGGAAAGGGAACTCTCATGCACTCTTGGTGGGATTGCAAATTAGTGCAGCCACTATGGGAAACAGTATAGTTTCCTCAAAAAATTAAAAATAGAAGTATTATATGAGCTAGCAATTCCACTTCTGGGTGTTTATCTAAAACACTAGCTCAGAAAAGACATATGTGCTCCTATGTTATTGTAGCATTATTTACAATAGCCAATGTATAGAAGCAACCTAAGTGTTCATCAATAGATGAATGGATAAAGAAGTGGTACATAAATATAATGGATTATTATTAAGCCATTAAAAAAATGAAATCTTGCTATTTGCCACAACATGGATAGACCTAGAGGGTATTGGGCTAAGTGAAATATGTCAGACAAATACCATATGATTTCACATATATGTGGAATCTAAAAAACAAAATAAATGAACAAACAAGCCAGAAACAAACTCATAGATACAGAGAAAAAAATTGATGGTTGCCAGATGAGAGGGGGATTGGGAGATAGGTGGAAAAGGGCAAAGGATTAAGCAGTGCAAATTGCCAGTTATAAAAACAGTCACAGGCATATAAAGTACAGCATAGGGAATATAGTCAATAATAATAACTATTTATGGTGTCACATGGGTACTAGACTTATCAGGGTGATCACTTTATAAGTTATATAAATGTCTAATCACTATGTTGTACACCTGAAACTAATATAATATTGTATATCAACTGTGACTAGAAAACAAAAAATAAAAAACAATTTAAAAAACCATATTTTCCTAGGTGATAGGTCAACAGTTTTTCCTCTGAAAGTCTTACCAGGGCTGGGTCTTTACCTGCTCAGTTCTTACAGAGAATTAGCAATTCTGTGGTCCCATGAGTTACAATACCAGAGTCTCTTGCAATAACTACTTTTCTAGGCACACTAGACTAGGTCATATTTTTCCAGCTGCTGCATGTAATTCCTTACCCTGTTTCACTACTAAAATCACCTAATCCAGAAGAAAAGACAGCTCTATTGTTGATGAGTAATATTTGTTCTATCAGAGCTTTGTAGGAAAGCACAAAGATCACTAGTGATTTAGGCCATCAGTGGGTAAAGGGAGATTAAGGCACTACTGCCATAAATGTAGCACCTTTATGGCTTCATTGCTTCTTTCACTGTTTTCTTGGGTTTTTTGTTTGTAATTTTAAAAACTTTGTATGTTTTCTGATTAGATGAATTATACATCATCAATACATTAATAACACCTAAGAACAAAAGGAAAAATTTAAAATTCATTTGAAAGTCCAGTATCCTGAGATAAACAGCATTAATAATTTGGCAATCATTCTTTCATACAAACCTTTATTCATACACATATGCACACATACACATAATGTTACCTAATTGAATCATGTCATACATAATGGTACAAGAAGGAAGCTTTTTTAACTATATTTCTGGATACCCTGATTGGTGTGGTTCAGTGGGTTGGGTATCATCCCTTAGGCCAAAAGTGGCCAGTGCAATTCTTGGTTAGGGCATGTGCCTGGGTTGCAGGCCAGATTCCTGGATGGGGACATGTGACGGACAACTTATATTTTCCTCCCTTCCCCTCTCTCTAAAAATACATAAGTTTTTATATTTATTTATATATATTTATATGTATATAAATATATATTATATATATATATGGGTCTTATTGTTTGTGGGGTTTTGTTTGGTTTTATTTGCCTCTTTGTCCCCCCTCCTTCTTATGCCCAAAACCATAATTTTTTATTTTGTTGATTTTATAATGCATTCTAATATTTGCATAGTTAAGTCACATACATAATACCCCCATTTTATTTTTCGAAAAATGTTTGGCTATTCTCATTTTGTTTTTTAAATATAATTCTTGAAAAATTGACATTTTTATGACATTAAGTCTTTCCGTCATGGGGTATTTTTTCATTTGTTCAGATTCTGCTGTTCTTCATATAGGTACTATACCTTTCCTGTTAAATGTACTCATAGTCATTCTATTGTGTAATTTTTACCAGTATTGTGACTACTTCCCATTTTATTATCATGCAAGATTTTGTTATTAAGTATATATATATATATGCACATGAGGTATGTCCAGAAGATATCCAGCAACATAATATGAAAAACAGAGACATTTACTGAAGAAGATACAAGTGAAGACTTCCGGCCAAGATGGAGGCCTAGACTAACATGCTCTGTCTCCCTCCATAACTAAGAAGGAATACAACTACTGCGAAACCAGAAATAACCAGAAGTTCCAGAAAATAAATGGAAGTCCAATGTATGAAGTTATAAAGAAGTGGTGCTCGTCCGGACAGGTGGGGAGGGACAAAGCCGAGGCGGAGAGATCAAGCTGTGCTGGCAGAGGCAGCAGCAGCAACGGTGGCAGGGAGGTGGTAAGCAGAGACACCTGTATTTAGGGGGAGGCGAGAAGCGCCTGCGGAGCATGCTCAGCTGCAAACCAGACCCATCAGTTTGCGATTCCAATGCCAGGGAAGGCAGATTCCCCACTGCCTTTGACAGTGAGGCCAGGAGGGTGTAGGGATGGAGGAGGAGGAGGTTCCCTGTCTCTCAGCGGAGAGTGAAAAGCAGGAATCCATCTGGGACCCCCCCACCTCCCACAGAAAATGCCACAAAGTGGTGAGAAGGGTCGACCAGTTGTGACGAGGGCATGGGGCTCTGCCCCCTATTACATAGAAGGTGTTACAGCCCTGCCCAGGAAGCAAAGGTAAACACAAAACTGTCAGGATGACACAGATCATGATAGAGATCCCCATGACACAGCTGACAAAACAGCAAATATATAATCTAATGAAGCAGCAGATAGGAAGTCTTTCTGAGGCACAGTTCAGAGCTTTGGTTATACGAATGCTTACAGACCTAAAAGCAGATCTTAACAAGATGAGTAAGGAATGA
This sequence comes from Furipterus horrens, assembly GCF_987537825.1. Lineage (NCBI taxonomy): Eukaryota > Metazoa > Chordata > Mammalia > Chiroptera > Furipteridae > Furipterus > Furipterus horrens. The sequence continues at coordinate 51,737,386 of NW_028327178.1, read as the reverse complement.
AGGCTAGTCCTGCTGAAATGAACAAAAACACATATGAAAGAAAAGCAGGGATCAAATCAACAAATCAGAACATAGAGAAGGAACAAACAGTCAACCAGCGCAGAAAAAGGAAACAAAAAGTGAGGAAAATGAGGAGAGGCTCAGAAACCTATGGGACAACTATAAATGGGCCAACATCTGAATCATAGGGTTGCCAGAAGGTGAAGAAGAAGAACTAGAAATTGAAAAATTATGTGAAAAAATAATGAAGGGATTTCCCTAACTTGGGGAAGGAAATAGACTTACAGGTCCAGGAAGCACAGTGTTCCAAATAAACTGGGCCCAGGGAGAACCACACCAAGACGCATTATAATCAAAATGTCAAAACTTAAGGATAAAGAGAGAATCTTAAAAGCAGCAAGAGAGAAGAAGAGAATTATGCACAAAGGGGTCCCAATAAGACTATCAGCTGAATGCCCTGGCTGTTGTGGCTTAGTGGATTGAACATCAGCCTGTGAGCCAAGTGTCGCTGGTTCGATTCCCAATCAGGGCACATGACTATGTTGCATGCCAGGTCCCCAGTTGGGGGCGCAAGTGAGAGGCAACCACACAGTGATGTTTCTCTCGCTCTCTTTCTCCTTTCCCCTCTCTTTAAAAAGTAAATAAATAAATAAATTATTTTTTTAAAAAAGACTATCAGCTGATTTCTCAAAAGAAACTCTGCAGGCAAGAAGGGACTGGCAAGATATAGTCAAAGTAATGAGAAGCAAAAACCTACAACCATGATTACTCTATCCCGTGAAGCTGTCATTCAGAATAGAAGGGCCGAGAAAGTGCTTCTAGGACAGAGTAAAACTGAAGGAGTTCATCAGATCCAAACCACTGTTATATGAAATGTTAAAGGGACTTGTTTAGGAGAAAGAGGATCAAAACTGTGAACATTAAAATGAAAACTGTATCACAACAACCAACAACAGAAGCCAGGGAACTGAAACAAAGGCAAACTAAGTAGGCAATGAGAGTGGGAAAAGAATTATAAGTATGGGGAACATATTGGGGGGAGGTCAGCAGGGAGGAGAAAGCAGGGAAAGGGATGGAGATGGTACAGGAATTAAGAAGCATAGTAGGAGGGAGTGGAGTAGACAGAAAGATGTTGAGAAGAACTATATGCACAACCAATGGGCATGGACTAAGGGGGGGACAACTGGAGGGAGGGTGGTCACTGGGTGGAGGAGAACAAAGGGAAAAGAAACTGGGACAACTATAACAGCATAATCAATAAAGCATATTTTTAAAAAAAGAAGATACAAGAAATATTGTACATAGGACAATGATGCCTCAGTCCCCTTCAAAGTAGGCACTTTGGGACCTTATACAGTTCTCCCAATCACTATCAGCTGCCCCGTCATATTTTCCTGAATCTAATCAATGGTCTAAAATCTTTTCCTTTTCAAAGGTGATTTTAGTTTTGGAAAAGGCAGAAGTCGCAACGCACCAAATCTGGGCTGTAGTGGGGCTGAGTCACCTGGGTGATTTGATATTTTATTAAAAAACTCTGCATGAGACATGATGCATCAGCAGGTGCATTGTTGAGATGAAGCTGCCAATTACCAGTTGCTCATAGCTGCAGCCTTCTGAATCATCTGAATAGTTTCTGTGGAGGAATGTCCAAGCTTAATGCAAAATTTAATGCAGATTTGTTGCTTTATTCAGTCAGTCATTTTGAATGCAACAACCACACAGTACATGCTCACTCAACAGTGACTACTACCCCTACTGAATAGTACTGTGAAATTCTCATTGTTCACACATGCACATTCCAGTCTACTCTCCTTGGCTGCCAGGTTACATCAATGTTGTGCAAACCATACTCGTTATATTAACAATGTTTGGACTTTTTTAGACAGACCTCATATGTCTATCTTATTCAATGATTTTACCAAAATGTCCTATAAATCCCATTTTTCTAGTCTCTTGAATTATCTGGGAATATGATTATTTTTTCAGCAAAAAAAAATGTCCAATGTTTTTACCAATTCTCAATTTTATATCATATTGCATTAACTACAGCCTCTAAAATAGTGTTATTAAGTGGCAATAATGGGTACAGCTCTGCTTGTTTCTGTTTGTAATTGAAATTGTTTAGGATTTTATTATTTAGAATTATATTTGTAATGAGATATGAGTAGGCAAAAGTATTAGCCAAGAACACAGGTCAGCAAACTATGCTCTGTGGACCAAATTTGCCACCCATTTTTGTAAATAAAGTTTACTAGAACACATCTGTGCTTGTTCATTTATATATTTTCTCTGGTTACTTTTTGCTACAATGGAAGTGAGGAGTAATTGTGACAGAAACCATATGACCCATATTGTCCAAAATATTTACTATCTGGCCCTTTGCAGGAAAAGTTTTCCAACAACATCTGGTCAAGAGAAGTTGTGCTGTAGTAACAAACAACTCCAAAATCTTAGTGACTTAACACATTTCTAGCTCCCACAAGGCCAGCTGTGGGTCTGGACAACCTCCATTCATGTTGTTCTCTGGGAAGTGAGACTAAGTAGGCTATTTCTGTCATGTCTCTGCCATCACAACACAAAGCCTTCTAGATCACCATGGTGGAGGAAGAGCACATGATGTTCTCATACCCACTCTCCCTCGCTGTAGCACAGTCGATTAAAAAACTACTCAAATGACTCCACCGAGTTAGCTGCAAAGGGTCTGGGAAATATAATCACCTGTATGTCAGAAACCATGTATTGGTAAGTATTATTAATATCTACCAAAGAGACTTTATTACATTTCAGTAATTTCCTTCCATTCCTATTTAAAAGCTTTTATTCTGTTGTTAAATTCTCAACATCTAATGATATATTCCTATGAGTTTTCTCTATAGGAAATGTAATAAATTATACTCATAAACTTCCTGAGAGGAAATTATTCAAGTGTTACTACAATAAAGTCTATTTAGTTAAAGCCTAATTTTTATAATGTATTATATATATTATTTTGCAGCTATATTCGTAAGTGATATTAAATGGTTTATTTTCCCTTTTTGTACTGTTTATCATATTTTATGTTAGGGCTGGATTCAATTCTGGTACTCATTAGAATCACTGAAGGAGGTTTTGCAAAATACTGATGTGTAGGTCCAACTCCAGACCAACTGGGTCATAATCTTTGATATGGAGTTCAAGCAGCAGAAATTTTTTAAACTCTCTGGTGATTCTAACTGTGCAAAATCTACAAAGGTTATATTGATTTATATATTCTTTGTATGCTATGGCTCAAATTATTTAACTTTTCTAACATACAGTATCTTGCTTTAAAATTAAAACCACCAAGCATACTAGAAAACAAGAAAACCAACGAAAAGAAAATTCCTTTGGAGACCAGATAATTGAGGTAGAAAAGGCATGGCATATAAAATAGCTATTCTTAATATGTGCCAAGAGATGAAAGATAAAATCTTCAATTTTTTCGGAGAACTAGAAACTATTTTAAAAGGAAATTCTAAAACGAAAAAATGCAACAAAATTAAGAATTGTGTACAAAGGTCTAACTACAGATTAGATATAGCTGAAGAGAGAAACAATAAAGTAGAAGGCAGAAAATATCCAGGAATAAAGCACAGAAAGACAACAAAAGTAAAACACAGAAGACAGGGTGAGATACATAGTGGATACAGTAAAGAAGTTTAATATACAAATAATTGGAAACTCAGTAAAGAAGTTTAATATACAAATAATTGGAAACTCATTAGGGGAGAAGAATTTGGATAGAAGTTACATTAGAAGAGAAGATAATGGAAAATTTTCCAAAACTGGTGGAAAATATCAATTAACAAATTCAAAAAATCTTTTAAATCCCCCAAATAGGAGACAAAGAAGCAAACCCACACCTCACTACATCATTGTAAAACTGCTAAAAAATCAAAGACAATGAAAATGCTTTAAAGAACCCTTAAGAAAATATACAAACCCCTTTAAAGGAGCAGTAAATAAAGTAATATCTGGCTTCTTGCAAAAAGAGTGAAAGCCAAAGACAATGAATTATTTTTAATTTTTTTAGTTTTTTTAAAGATTTTATTTATTTTTAGAAAGAAGGGGAGGGAGAAAGAGGAAGATAAACATTAATGTGTGGTTGTCTCTCACATACCCTCAACTGGGGACCCAGGCTACAACTCAGACACATGACCCAACTGGGAACTGGGAATTGAACTGGCGACCCTCTGGTTCACAGGCCAGCACTCAATCCACTGAGCCATACCAGCCAGGACTGGAATGATATGTTTAAAGGACTGAAAAAGAAATTACTGCAAACCTAGACTTGTATACCTAGCAAAAAATATCTTTCAAGAATGTAAGTGAAATAATAACATTTTCAGATAAATGTTTTAGAAGAAAGTGCTGTAGCAAAGGCAGGTTATGAAGCATCAGATTGCTTAGAAACACTTTTCAACAACATCACATGGTGAACAACAGACCCTGGTAATGGGCAATCAAGTTTTCCTTTCTCTCTCTCTGCTCGGTTTTAGAAGAAAAATAGGTACTTTTGGTCAATTGTGAATGGTGGGAAGGGTAACAGGAGAGGAGACCTAATGAGAAAGAGACTAGACTTCTTGCAAATATAGACACATGGCAATGGAAGTGTTTTAATAAAAAATAAAAGAAATGTAATTACATTTACATTAGGGAAATGTATATAAATTAGAAATGCAAAAATTTAACCACAATATACTTAAATTAGGGCTGTTATTTTTTTTCTCATGCCACATGAATTCAAGGAGTAGGTCAGTTGGAATACTTCAACAACTCGACTATATCAGTACCGAGACTTCTGTGATTCTCCTTACTTCATGGTCTCAAGATGTCTACTAGAGGTCGTCGTCGGCAGCCGTCCGTCTCGAGAGACGATGGCGTAGCTTCTTGAGAGTCTATCTGCACCGCCGAGAATGGCTGTGCAGTCTGATTCGGGAGTGACAATCCCTGCCGCACTTGGTACAGGTGAAGGCAGATGGCTGTTGTTGCTGCTGCTGACGCTGCTTCCGCCTCGATCTTTTCTGGACCGCCTCCTCGTTGCGCGCAGCCTCCGCGCGTGACGTACCTTGCCTGACCGCGAGCCTCCAGGCTAGGCGGTCGTCTGCTTGAACTTCCCATGTGTTGAGATTGATGGAGCATTGTGTCATGTCCTTTTTGCAGATGTCTTTGAACCGCAGTTTTGGGCGCCCTGTCATCCTCTGGCCTTCTGCTAGCTCGCCGTAGAGGAGGTCTTTGGGGATACGGCCTGCATCCATTCTTTTGACATGGCCGAGCCACCTGAGGCGTCTCTCGCTAAGAACTGCATGCAAACTGCTCATATTGGCTCGCTTCAGCACCTCGGTGTTGGGGACCTTATCCTGCCAGGTGACATGCAGGACGCGTCGCAGGCACCTCATGTGGAAGCTGTTGAGTTTCCTTTCGTGCCTTGCGTAGGTGGTCCACGTCTCGCTGCCATAGAGGAGAGTGCTGAGTACGCAGGCTTGGTAGATGCGCAGTCTGGTTTTCTCAGTGAGGCTGGAATTGTTCCACGCTCGCCGGTTCAGTCTGGCCATAACTGTGGCTGCCCTGGCGATTCTCCGGTTGACCTCCAAGTCGACTGACAGAGAGCTCGAGATGGTGGACCCGAGGTAAGTGAAGTCGTTGACAACCTCCAGGGTGTATCCGTCGATGGTGATGCATGGGGGAGTCCCCGTGCCTTGAGCCATAACATTCGTCTTCGTCAGGCTGATGGCTAGTCCGAACTCCTTGCATGCGTGGGAAAGGCAAGTGACTAGCTGTTGGAGTCCCTCTTCGGAGTGTGATGTCAAAGCTGCGTCGTCGGCGAAGAGCATCTCACGGATGAGCACCTCTTTGACTTTGGTCTTGGCTCGTAGACGGGCCAGGTTGTAGAGCTTGCCATCGGATCTGGTGTGAATGAAGACACCCTCGCTGCAGTCCTTAAAGGCGTATTGGAGGAGCATGGAGAAGAAGATTCCGAACAGCGTAGGCGCGAGGACGCAGCCCTGCTTTACTCCGCTGCTGACTGGGAAGGCCTCAGAGGTTGTGCCGTTGTAGGACACCATGCTGTGCATGTTGTCGTGAAAGGACATGACCACAGCAAGCAGATGTGGTGGACAGCCAATCTTCCGTAGCAAGCTGAAGAGTCCGCTTCGACTGACCAGATCAAACGCCTTCGTGAGGTCAATAAAGGCGAGGTAGAGTGGTTTATGCTGCTCGTGACACTTCTCCTGCAGCTGGCGTAGGGAGAAGATCATGTCCACTGTTGAGCGGCCAGCTCTGAAGCCACACTGGGACTCTGGGTAGACGCGGGAAGCAAGGGTCTGCAGGCGGGCAAGAGCGACCCAGGCGAATACTTTGCCGACGACGCTGAGGAGAGAGATGCCCCGGTAGTTGTTGCAGTCGCTGCGGTCTCCTTTGTTCTTGTACATGGTGATAATGTTGGTGTCTCTCATATCCTGGGGGATGTAACCCTCCTTCCAGCAGAGACAGAGTAGATGGTGGAGCGGCTGTAGCAGGACTGGTTTCCCGCTCTTTAGGATTTCTGGAGGGATTCCGTCGCTTCCTGGTGCTTTCCCGCAAGCGAGGCGGTCGATGGCTTTGCCGAGCTCTGCCGCAGTAGGTGGGGTGTCTAGCTCCTCCATGACTGGTAGGTCTGGGATGGCGTTAAGAGCAGTGTCTGTTACGGTGTTCTTCGTTGCGTACAGCTCGAGGTAGTGCTCGGTCCACCGCCGCATTTGCTGTTCCTGGTCAGTGATGACCTCACCTGTCTTGGACTTAAGGGGGGCGATCTTGGAGGGGATTGGGCCTGTTGCCTTCTTGATACCCTCATACATTCCTCGTGCGTTGCCTATATCGGCGGCTTCCTGAATGCTTCTGCACAGGTTTAGCCAATAGGTGTTGGCACAGTGGCGGGCGGTCTTCTGGACTTTGTTCCTGGCAGCCCGTAGAGCTTGAAGTGTACTGGGACTGGGCGTGACCTTGTAAGCCAGTAGGGCCTTCCTCTTAGCCTCGATCACGGGTTCCATTTCTTCCCAGTGAGCCTCGTACCAGTCAGCGTTCTTCTGCTCTTTCTTCCCGTAAGCAATAATGGCGGAGTTGTATATGGCGTCGCGGAGACGTGGCCAATTGGATTCGATAATGTCATCTGCCGCCACTCCCTCGCCGAGTGCATCTTCCATCTTGTTGATGAATTGCTGGGTCTTAACTGGGTTGCTGGCACAACTGGTGTTGATGCGTGGGCGACCCTTCATCTTGGAGTGGTGCAACCTCTTCGGCATTATGCGCACCTTGCTTACCACGAGGGCATGGTCCGTGTCGCAGTCTGCACTGTGGTAGCTGCGGGTGAGGAGGGTGCTGCCAATATCCGTTCTTCTGGTGATGACGAGGTCAAGCTGGTGCCAATGACGGGAGCGGGGGTGCCTCCATGACACCTGGTGGATCTCTTTGCACTTGAAGAATGTGTTTGTCACGCACAGGCCGTGGTGACACAAAAGCTCAAGCAGTCGCTGACCATTCTCATTGATCTTTCCTCTCCCAAAGTTTCCAAGGCAGGTGGGCCAGGCCATGTGGTCGGCTCCTACTCTTGCATTGAAGTCTCCAAGGAGATAGAGAGCGTTACTTCTGGGAATCTTGGATAACGCTTCGTCCAGTGCATGGTAGAACTGTTCTTTCTCTTCGGTGGTGGCGCAGAGGGTTGGGGCATACGCGCTAAGAATGCTGACTGGGCCGAAAGTTGTTGACAATCGGAGGGTAAGTAATCTCTCTGTGCCTCCTGTGGGTGGCTCTATGGAGTTAACAAGTGTGTTCTTCACAGCGAACCCAATACCGTGCTGTCTTGGTTGGTCCGGAGACTTCCCTTGCCAGTAGAAGGTGTAGTTGGTTTCTCTGATAGTTCCGTTGTCGGCCAACCGGGTCTCCTGTAGAGCCGCAATGTCGATGTGTAGTCGTGCCAGTTCCCTATCGATGACAGCGGTTTTCCTGGCACCCTTGATCCACGGAAGGTCTGCAGTAAGTCCGGGGCACATGGTCCTGATGTTCCAGCTAGCGAGGCGAAGAGCCGGAGGCTTCTTTCTTGTTGTTTGCTTGGAATTAACTGGTGCGGGTGTTTTGTGGCCCACTTTTCGAGAGGCGCCTCTCTGATCCCCACGCACCCAGTGGGGCAGGCGAGCCATGGCGAGACGGTAGCTGTCCAGTGAGGTGCGATGACCTCTCCCACCATCAGAGGAGAGCCCTGGCGCTCGTTTCCTTCGCCAATCGGATGAGCTTATAACCGGTATCTGTCTCCTCCCGTGTTGAGTCGACATCTTGCGATGACGCTGGAGTGTCCTCTCAAGTGAAACTGACTTGAGAGGACACTCTACTAGAGGTAAAGCCAACAAAACTCACAGTCCAATCTGGAAAAACACACACACACACACACACACACACACACACACAAGGAAAAAGTAGTAGAAGTCAAAATAAGAAAGTATTGAATAAAACATCCCAGAAATTTTCAGCAGTGTTCTGCACAGCAAGAAAGAGGCCTAAGCTGAAAGAGAAATAAAAAACATTTATTTGAATACGGAAGTTACAACCAGAAACACAGATTCAGGTAGCAACCTCAAGTGAACTCGAGATGAAGAAAGAAAAGCAGTCGTTGTAAAGGCTCAGATTACATGGCCAGTCTGTTCTCAATCTGGTCCTTTCAGGTAAATGAAGGATTCGGGATAGCTTAATTGAGATTGGTTAGTTTTCATATGAAAATGAAGAATGCTGGTTGGCAAAATGGATTGGCTCTTTCAAAGTAAGGAATGTAGATGGTTTTGTTTGCCATGGTGAGAAGAGATTAAGGTCCAGGCAAAGCTGAGAACTTCAAAAGTTCATGGAGAAGTATGTTAGTGGAACATGTGTAAGAAAACTTCTTTATAGCTTCCTGTCTCCACTTTAGTTCCCTTGACTTAATGACTCCACCTTAACAATTTCCATTGTCAGTATCACATGACCCTCCACCCAACTACAAAGGAAGTAAAGAAATATCATTTTTTTAGTGAGGTATAATACTACCCCAAACAAAAGCAGAATTCTGTCAGTAAGGAAGAAAGGGACAATGTATATTGAGTCGGTATGCAGTAATGCTGCTGCTCCAGCCATACCAATTACACAGGAAATTCATAATCTTAACTTTGTTAAAATTCATTGTATTGGCTGCATGGATTTCCAAAATACCTTTATTTGGAGCATTAAATGTCTTCTTAAAAGTTACATTTTATTTTATAAAAGTCTGTATAATTTTTTGTTTTGTTTTGTTTTTGTTTTGTGTGTTTGCTTTTTACAGATACTTCCAGGCTGAGTTTGTGGAACATGGTTTGGAGACCACAAAGACAGTTTTATTTTTATGATCAATACGAATGTTCTCTTAGAAGTCAAAGAACATCATTAGAAATGGTATGTTAAGGAGTAAACATAAAACTATTCCCCAAAAAGTTAAAATCAGATTCTTTAATTGAAAATGTCCTGAGGCTTCATTCCTTTCTATTGAGGTAGGTGGAGGAAACCTATTTATTCCTTCTTAGCATAAACTATCTAATGATGCTAATGCACCCCACCTAGCCCCTCTGTCTCCCCCACAGCCTAATGAGAAGCAGACATTCCCAGTGGCACCCGCCTTTGCTCTCCCTTCTAAGGCAGACAGCTTTCAGCAGAATGAGCCACTTCTGGAGAATGCTGGTAATTCCCTTCTTCCTGTTAAGCCATGCCAGGCAAAGGGGAAAATGCCCCTTTAACTACAAGAGGGAGACACTGTCCTTCCCCTCCAGATGGGGGTCATAGGATCAGATTTCCTCATCCAAAGACTTTCCAGGCTCCATTCACCTGCCCAGGAACTAGAGTTTATAGGGTGTGACAAACCTGTTCTTTCAGGACAGACCAGGCTCCAATCCCTGCCAATTAGCTTTGATTACCAAGACACCCTCTACAAAGACATCCATCATCTCAAATAAACACACTGCCAGCTATACAACTAGATAAAGAGCCAGGTCACCCCACCCGTGCAATTCCCTTTCAGAAAGCCCTGGGTGATCTCAATAACTGACCACTTAAGCGACCCAGCTTCTCCCTTCCCACACTTTAATTCCTGTTCTTGTGTTTTAAATTCATCAATAAAGAGTGAACCCGAGAAAACCTGGGTACCCCAACTTTAACCACAATTATAGCAGAAAACTAGGTCTGCATGCCCTATCTCTCTCTCTACCTTGGATCTGGCTGTGTGGCCCTACACCTGTGGTGTACAGTCTGAGTGGTGAAAATAAACCTTGTTTCTCAAAGCTCCCTCCAGGTTGTTGCTGGGATGCATCTTGCCACAACACTGGCTCCGGCCCGACGGCCGGCAGGGAAAGGCGGGGAAATGTCGGGGGGCTGCCACAAGTAGGATAGCCCAGGTAAGTGCTACAGGCATTCCTCACTGATATTACCCATATGGATAGGCTGAAACCCACACAAAACACTCTGCTACAGAGGTATTTATAGCAAATCCTAAAGCATGCATTTCAACAGCCCTTTTTAAAGCACTTTCCCCTGTTGTCTCCAGATTTATTGCCCTGGGGCAAGAAAAGGCAAGTTAAGTACTTGGCCCTAGTTGGACAAGAGGCCTGAAAAACAGGCTTATCTATTAAGAAGCATATTCGAATTTTCTTTAGTTTAAAAAGGACCAAAGCTGAGGAACTCAAATCAATTCTGCTCCCTGCCCTTCATTATGACTAGACCAGGAGTTGAGGGTGGAAGGGAGGATGGAGGGTCAGACTATAGTCAGGAGCAAAAGGGGGACTGGGCAGTGAGGGATCATAAGGTTAGAGGGCCCCAGGAACCTCTGAAAAGCCACCGGAGAGCACAGGCCACCTTGGAACAACCCAGCAACCAGCTGGTAGGGCCTTTCTGAATCATGGGTGCTGTGGACCTGGCCAAAGCAGCACTGGTAGAGGGTGAGCTGATCCTCCAGGCGAAGAATCTGCTGAGCTTGGGAGAGGCCAAGAGGGCAGCTTCTCCCTGTAGGCACAAACTGGGCCTGACTGCATGTCACGGAGGCAGGGCTCACAGCTGCCACAGGAAGGCCCCAAAGCCCCTGTGGGAGGCCCTCACCCCACTGCCACGGAGTCTCCACCCACAAACACACACTTCATCAGAGTATAGTAGGTGACCAAAGACATAAAAAGAGTTAATAATTTTTAAAAACAAAACACAGCATTGCCTGGAGGGATTTTTTTTTAATTATTGGATTATGAATAAATTTCAAATGGAACAGAACGAAAAGCAAATTTCTCCTCATCTTGTTTTTACCAAGTGGAGGATAGTGAGAACTATTGCTTCATCCATAGCACAAGAAAATTACACCTTCTCAGTCCTCTGAGCCATGATATGGCTGGACTGACCCTACATAGTATTTGAAACCTGTACTATATAACACTAGGTTATTAATTTTCTGTAGCTGCTGTAACAAGCTTCCACAAATTTAGTATAATACCTTAAAACAACACACACTTATTATCTTACAAGTCTGGAGGTCAGAAGATTAAATGGATCACACTGGATTAAAATCAAGGTGCCATGACAGTATCCCTTTTGGAGAGTTCTAGAGCAGAATCTGCTTCTTTGCCTTTCCCAGATCCTAGACACTGCCACATTCCCCCACCTTTAAAGCCACAGCCCTGGGCTGTGGCCTTCTCAGGCTGCCATCTGGCTAGTCCCCCCTCTTTTAGTTATAAGGACCGTGTGGTGACATTGGGCCTACCTGGATAATCTAGATAATCTCCCTATTGTAAAGTCACTGGTTAGCAACCTTAATTCCATCTGCCACTTTAACCCCACCTTGCCATGCACCGTAACATATTCACAGTCTCCAGGGATTAGGACATGGATATCTTTGAGGGCCAATAGTCTGCCCACCCCACCTGATATAAACTTTTTCTCCTCTGTGGGCTTGTTGGAAGGATTGCATGAGCTAATAATGTAAGTAAGTTGACAGTCACAGAGTAGACATTCTCTCAGTACTTGAGTGATTCTACCCTTGACCACCTACATTATTGCTAACCTGTGCACTCACCTGTGCATTCACCCTTCCCTCTACCCCCATGGCAGTTTCCTGACTCAGATTGGATGGCCTTTCTATCAGGTGCAATTCAGCCACTCAAGAATCAGGATTCTCATCAAAGCTAACCAACTTCTTAGTCCATGGCTCTTAGCTAGAATAGTATGTTGAAGCACAGGAATGGCGTATATTAAGTCAGATCATTCCAAACTGGTGTGCACAAAATATGATGCACATACAATACCTGCCTGAGAGCAATGAAAAGCCAGAAATAAATTGAATTTCAAAAGTAATAAAGTTAATGAGATTATTCTCATTAGAGTTCAAAAACAGGAAATTCAAAGACAATTATGTATTAATATTTTTAATGGTTAAAAATTTAGGAGTTTTTGCTTTATAAATTACTGTTATTTTTAAGCCCTTATTCAAGCTTTGCTCTCCTCCCTTGGCCAGTTTCCACTGACAATTGGATAGGACAGGCCATTTACATGTTAAAGAAGAGAGAGGTGGTGGTATATGGAACCCAGAATTTAATCAGTTAAGTCATTAAATCAAGGTCATTCAACAGTTGTGTGAAAGAGCAGATATGAATAAACACATAATACTTTATGCAAATGTAAGGAATTACAAAAAAAATTAATGCTTACAACAAAAGAAGTCATACAAAATAATGAAATTAAAGGTACATTCTATAGTATCTTTTCATCAAAGATGCTACAAGGATTCGTCGTCGGCAGCCGTCCGTCTCGAGAGACGATGGCGTAGCTTCCTGAGAGTCTATCTGCACCGCTACAAGGATTAACTCACATTATTGCTATAATTACTCTAATTTTATGATGGAAAAATAAACTTTATATTAACTTTGATATCTTCTAAGCGGGGGGGAGTTTTACATCTACTTTAGAATCAAGACACACACTTCCATCAGCTGGTAATTACACTTTGAATAAAAAAACATAATAATTTGATTTTATTTGACATGTGGATTTTTAAAAAAGAATTCACATGTCAGTATAGATGGGATAAACCAACTTGGGGCTTCCCTGGTCCAGGAAGCTTCAAGCTATGAGACCACATTGCCATCTGGTGGCAGAATCAAATTTTGCACTAATTCACTTGGCGAACACACCAGCCTTTGATTTACTATTTAAGAAGTGAAAAGTATATTTTTAGGTGGTTATCATTTAAGTTCAAGAACAATGAAAGGGAGTGAGAAACCGAGTGTTGGTGGTGCCAAATTAAGACAAAACATTCTCTGAGTGCCAAATCTTTTTAGAAAATAACCCAATTGCTTCTATGAAACAAAGCCCCTCCTCCATGTGAGCTCACTCAAGGTGCCCTTAAATGCAGGTGACTACCAGAACTTTCAAGAACCCTCCTTTACCTTAAAATTCAGCAGTGCCACTTAGCCAAAATAAAATCAGTAAGGCTTTGGAGGTTATGAAACCAAATACAGTTATTTACCTAGTTTTAGAAAAAGCATAAAGAGTCCCAAGAGTAGGTGGTACTTCGATCCAATAAATGCTTGTTATTCCCTTTTCAAACACAACATGATAGTTAAAAAACTGGGGCTGAAATATTAAGGAGAATTTCATAAGATAAACTAATTTAGCACAAGAGCCAACATTTTATGGACAAAGAGAGAACAGCACCGAGCTACCCCTTCAGTGCAATGGTGGAATAGAAGACTTTCTGGAGGTCTCCTCAAAGGTCTACCTGAGAAGCATTCTTGGGGGTTCCTGGGTACCTTGGCCATTCCTCAAGAGGATGGAAGCTTTATGAGCTTGAAAAAGTCAACAAAATTATTTCTATTTTAAACCAACACAATTTATATCACTATAGTTGCATAAATTTGACCCAATTATCCAAATTAAGACCACATATATCTTTATAATCATATTACAGAATCAAACACCAAGCCCCAAGGCTTTCTGTGAGGCTCACTCCCTAAATTCTCACAAGGACACAGCGATGGGCTCGCCGGCCAGTGCCCAGACCCCCTTGACTTCACCTGTTGCCATGTTCTGGGAGAACAAGGCACACATGGAGTCCCTCCAGTTCTTTCCTAAAAAGCCAGTCCCTGATTGCTGGTCTCTGAATCCCAACTCTGCTCCAATGCCCTGCTCCAAAGAGAAAACTTAGATTCACCCAGAGACTCCTTAAAGCATAAAGAAGTTTGAGGGTTTCCCTCAGGAAAACCACCAGCTTTTCATGATCTACTCTTCAAATTTGCATACTGGCAGCCATTTCCTCATGAACCTGCCCATGAGCTCTGGTGGCTGAGTTAAGAGGTTCTCACCTGAGCCACACACACTCTTCAGGCAAGGAAGGGGCCCAGCTCTCTTCATGTTTCTCTCACTGCTTGAGAGTGGGGTGGGACCAGAACACAGACATGCCCACTTAGACTGGAAGGACCCTCTAGGGTTCTGTCAACACCATCTCCCCTTATGGGAAGAAACCAAGTTCCACAAAGGCACAGGCAAATCTCCCACCACCCAAGCTGTCCCTGTCCCTCTGTTCTTGAATCTGTGCCCAGAGAACAAAGAAAAGTCCCTCCCTCCCCAAGGCCCAAGAATTGCCTCATTTCCAAATAACCACTTCTCAGAATGACTGACATTGGGAGCATCAGAGTCTCAGCAATTACTAAGAGGTCAGTATTTCCTAAACTTAGGGGTGTTTGTTCTTATACCTGCATGCTCACCTTGAATGCAAAACTAAAATGAAGGGGAATGCCCAAGCACCTGAAGGCCTCTCCATTTTCTAGGACCTTCCCTGGGCTCAAACATTCCCTGTGAACCCAGAGAGGATTGGTATTTGCTAGATGGAAATGGTGTATGGAAGCAACAGAGTTAAAAGTATTGTCTAAGCAGAGATTATAATCATGGATGGTGGAACCAAAGCTGAATGATGAGAAAATGGTCAACTTTGTTGGAAGAGTTACGGTCAAAAATTATGGCAGTGTGGAATATTTCTGCAACTAAGATGAAAGAATAGAAAGCCATGATTGCGAAGTGGTAAATCTGCAGTCAAGATTCCTGAGATACTTTTGTCCTGGCGGTAACAACCTTCAGGATTAGACTAGGGGAGTGGGTAGTAGAGGCAGTGAGGAGGACAAGGCTACTGGAGAAGGGAAGTGAAGAACTAGAAACCTGCCACTGAAGTCACAGGGAGCCACAAGAACAGGGTGGAGAGGAGGTCTGGGAGCCAGGAGAAGCAACAAGATGATGACTAGAGTGCAGCAGCGCAGCAAGGAGGCAAGTGAACTATGGATGAAGTGCGTTAGAAATGTGTGGTGGTTTTCACAAGAAAAGAGGAAATACTAACTCAATAGGCATGAAAATTAGGAAGGAAACCAGCCCCTCCTCCTGGTTCTGCAGTTCCTTCTCCATTTGACATGTAGGCTTCCGTCAGAACATGCTGGCCAAAGGCTTTCCCTAGAAGGTGAAGACAGAGGAATTTTGTTAATCACACACTGTGAATTCAGATCTCTGTGTGAAATTTAGGAGAAGAACAGGGTGAGGGATAGAATCAAACCAAGGCAGTCAGAGTTTTCTTTTAACTAAAACCCATAGTAAGAATGCATTTTATATTGTTACTCCATGTGCATGTATGATTGTGCCCTCTCTCTCTCGTTCTCTCTCCAAAGATTTATTACCTATTATATGTCAGTTTGTTCTAGGCAGCAAACAAAACATATAAAATCCTGCTTTTATGGAATTTTCATTCTGGTGGAGCAGACAATAAACAGTATTTCGCATATTCAGTGGAGGAGGCTGGATGTGGAGGGTAGGGCAGGTTTATTGGAAGAGGCCCAGAAAGGCTTCCTGGAGAGAGATGAGGGGAGCCATGTGAACACAGAAGGAAGAGCATTTGGACAGGCAACACCAAGAGCAGTCTCTGAGACAAGAATATGCTGGAGTGTTCCACAAATACCCAAAGACAGGCAAGATGGAGTAAAGGGAGGAGCAGGAAATGAGTCTAGAGAGGTCAATGGGTGTGGAGAAGACTGCAGCGCTTTGTAGAACATTGTAAGGTCTCAACTCTTACTCAGAATGAAATAGAAAGGCTTTAGAGTATCTTGAGTGTAGGAAAGAGATTATTTGGCTTAACAGGTGCACTCTGATTCCTGGTCTAAGAACAGGCTGAAGGAGGACAAGGGTGGAGTCAGGAAGATATGTTAAAAGACTATAGAGAACATGAGAGAAATGAAGGGGACTCAGATCAGGGTGGAAGCAATGGAGGTGGTGCAAAGTAACTGGATTCTGGGGGTATTTTGGAAGCAGAGCCCACAGAAGTTTTTAATAAGATTAGCTGTGGCACATGAAAAAGAAAAGAATCAAGGACCACTCCAAAGTCTGTGGCCTGATCAACCAGAAGTATGTCAACCAGGAAAATTTGCATGAAGCAAGCATGGGAGTGAGGACATATCTAGTTTGAGATGTTGAATAGATGTCCAAGGTGGCTGGGTATATAAGTCCGGAATTTAGGAGAAATAACTGAGCTGGAGACATCTGAACTGGAGATGGGGGAGGAGCAAAGAGATTAAATCTTTTAGGTACTTGAAGAGGAAAGCTCTGCTTCCTACAGGAAACTTGAGAGACCTCTTCACAATGTGCCCCTTCCCAACAGGCAGCAACCTCGAGGGATGAAAAAAGAAAGAGTGGTATGCCCTTAGGAAGAAAGAGCCAGAGAGGATGAAGCACCTCCCTTCACAAATCTATGATATGGAAGGACCTACAAGTTCCTGTTGGGGACTCAGAAAGTAGACCTGACTTGAGAGCCAGCAGCCCTGCTACGGAGGGGACACAAAAGTGGAGGGTGAGGAGATACTAGAGCAGGCAAATGATGCAGAATGTTGCTGAAACTGAGGACAAGCGGCACCGTGAAATCCAAATATTTGAGATGAGACTAGTGTTGACAATGACTTGAACCTTGAGTTTAGTATGAGAAAGACTTAACTAATCTGAAATAGACTGACTAAACCTGAAGAAACTTAGATCTATTTAAGGGGTAAATTTTTGTTCCTCGGGCTCTGACTGGGTCATGCTTCTCTCTGAACCAGTGGGATGTACTAAATGGCTTAGATGCGTATCTCCTAATTGCCCCTGTGCTAGAGGTGGAGTCCAACCTAAAGACTGAGAGGGAGAAAATGACATTGTCTGTGGTCAGCAGGGTAATGGCCCCCAAAGAGGTTTACATCATGATCCCTGAAACTCATGAATGTGTTACCTTACATGAAAGGGACTTTGTAGATTTAATTGAGTGAAGGGTCTTGAGATGGGGAGAATATCCTGGATTATCCAGGTGGGCCCAATGTAATCACAGGGTCACTAGAAGAGGAAGACAGGAGCCTCATAGTGAGAGAAGATGTGATGATGAAAGCAGAGGGCAGAGTGATGTAACTGCTGGCTGGGGCCACAAACCCAGGAATGCAGGTGGTCTCTAGATGCTGGAAAAGGAAAGAAACAATCTCCCCTGGAGCCTCCAGAAGAGGCAGCCCTGCTCATACTTTGAGCCTGGTAGTGATTTTGGACTTCTAACCTCATCCATAACTATAATTTGTGTTGTTTAGACACTAAATTTGTGGCAATTTGTTACAGCAGCAATAGGAAACTAACACAATCCCCCAGAAGGAAATTGAGGTTTAACTACAAAAAAAGAGGGGAATGAAGTCTGGTTGAAAAGGCAACTAAATGATTTATATCCATCTTCCCTTGTTCAGTTCTTCTGCTTGATAAGCAAAGCCTGTTGCTCTCCTTTTTCTTCTCTCCACCCTCACTGTAGTACTAACACTAACGACTGGAGAGAGGAGTCAAGGCAGGTGGAAATGGGTTGTGTCCCTGCAGCCTGGTGAGTAAAATACTCATGAGCAGGTAGCCTTTCCATAATTCCACATTCCATCATGAGGACTCTCATCGGTGAGAGGCTTGGTTCTGCTTATATACTGATATCTACCTCACCTTTTATGATTGCTGGCTTTTTTCCTACAAAATCAATGGAATCGAATCCTTTCCCAAAGTAGGAAGACTGACATTGCTAGAGAGCTAGATGAGTTTTAAGCTTAAGTGTCTAAGCAAATAAGGGAAGAGCACTAGGTTGCTTTTGACATATTTCCCATAACTATCTAATGCAGAAAGCTTAGTCCAAAATGACAAGAGAAAAAAAAATATGCAGGTCCCAAACTATCACAGTACTGTGCAAATATACTTGTAAAGTCACTTACTGAGAAATTTTTATCACAATGCCTGGAGCCAATTGGAGATTAGCACCACTTTTCACTAAAATCCTCCAAGTATTTCCACAAATGTTCAGATTTATCAAAATGAAGTTAATCTGTTTCATCTGGCAAAAGCCACTTAAACAGCTATCACTAGATTGCAAATGAACAAGTTCTGCTCTGTTTCTCAGAGGCAACAGCCTATGCTTCTCTAGGCACACTGAAGATGAGAGTGACTTCAATCTTCTCCTAGATGCTCAACCACTATGTGACACAAGAAAATACTCTCCTGGGGTCTTTCAAATATCTTCTGGAGAAATTCACTGGGCTTGCAAACAGATCTTGTGAAAACCAAATAGAGATGTCATGAATAAAGAGAGCTCAGTAGTTAATGAGACTTTTTTACCTGTACAAGCTGAAACAATGCACATAGTATTTCAGAGACTATTTTCTCACTAAACTCTTCAAAATAATGGTAATAATTTTATCACTGGGAGAATCAAAATCAACAATGATGGCTAGTACCCATATGTGTCAATTATGAGCCAGTTTTCAGCACTCTGCATATATTAACTCATTTACTCAAACAACATGAGGTGGGTAGCAGTGCATTTTTTTTTTTTTTTGAAATCCCTTTTACAGATGAGGAAACTGAAGCACAGCATTAAAACTTGTCCAAGGTTACATGGCAAAGTCAGCATTCAAACCCATTTATTTGGATTACAAAACATACATGTTGATTTTGATACTATTAGTATGTATTTACATAAAATATTATATATTAGACACTCCCCTAGGTATTTAGGAAGCTGTTAATAAATTGTCTCCTTGGGTCGTGGGATATTGGAATTTTTTTCCTTTTCTATAACTTCCAAGCCTCTGTAACCAGTTAATGTTAGCATGTCCAGAAAATAAGTTTTTTAAGTATATCACACTTAACACAGGCTGCTCACCTTGAAGAATAGCCTCCTTCTTTAAATTCTCAAGTATTTTTACATTTCCTAACTCAAGATCATCCATTACCATTAAGCAGCTTTTAAAAGTTCTTGCTATATATTTGACATTCAACAACAGAGTAAAACTGCAATTTTAATGATTATGTACCAGAAACTATGCGAGGTTCTTTAAAATAGGTCCAACAGTCTTCACCACCACCCTACAAGGCTTCAAAAGAGGAGTGTGAAAATCAGACAGCACCACCGATGAGGAAGCTGCACTTGGGAGAGGTTCCATCATTTGTTCAAGGGCATGCGCCCATCCCAATCCAAGTTCGTCTATCCTCCTAAATCCGCCTTGTATATACATCCTGCTCTCTCTACAGGTTTTTTTGCATATGGTCAGATAATGCCTTTAGCTGCAAACTGTCTGGATATCTTGTTTTAATTTTTAACCCAAATAATCAGACAACTGCTCCATTTCCCATCTCATCCATACATAAATAATAATTACTAACATTTGCTGAGTGTCTACTTTGTGCCAAGCTCTGCTCTAGGTGCTGTATTCTTCAATCCTCTTCAAAACCAGCGAAGTAGGCAGTTAGGATCCTGTCTTAGAAGAGAAAGCTGAAGCACAGTTAAACAAAATGCCCAAGGTCATAACTAGTAAAGTCACTGAAGCAAAATTATAACCTGTCACTCCAGAACCCAGGCTCATAACCACTTGATATGCTTCCTTCCCAAGCCACTCATGCTCAGTATTTGAAATAATGTTAAATACCATTTATGTACCCATTAATGTTACTTTGTTTCAAGTCCAGCTATAAAGAGTCTAGATTTCAAAATACCCTAAATTCTGGAACCATATTGCAGCCACACCACAACTTCTAGCTAGTGTACTGTGTAATAAGCTTTAAAAATATTACTTTTTAAATGTTTATAGACCTTAGAGAAACATCTATGTAAGAAACATGATTGGTTGCCTCCCATATGCGCCCCAGCCAGATATTCAACCAGCAGCCTAAGTATGTGCCTAGACTGAGAATTAAACGCCCAGTCTTTTGGTGTATGGACAACGCTCCAAACAACAGAACCACCCAGCCAGGGCTAGATATATTATTCTTGACACCAAAATTTTGAAAAGCAGAAACAATTTAAACTCTCAGTGCTCAGAGTGACTGAGTCCAAAGTAAGCTCTCTTTGTTAATAAAATGAGCACCACTTAGTCAATTTCACGGTATCATTCCACTTTTTTCCACAAAGGCAGCAAGCATGGCATGGTGAAGAACCCAAGCTTGGGAGCTAGACTTGGCTCTACCACAGTAAGCATGGACAAATTTATTTTTCCAAGTTCTCCTGTTAAAAAGTTGGAAAGCTTGTTCTGAAAAAGATAACACATAAATGTTTGTGTGTGTATGTGTGTATTGTATATGTGTCCTGACTTACAATAAGTATTCTGTAAAAGGAGTTTTTCGTGCTCCTCAAACTTTATGCCTGTTTCAAGTGACCATTTTTGGACATTCTGGGCTCAATCATCTGTTGACTAGGTGTGTCTGTATTTTTCTCCTCCTAACAATAGGATTTCCCCCCCAAACCCCTTAGATTCCATTGCCCAGAACGAAAATTCCAATCTGGTATAACTTTACCCCACCTCCACTCACACTAGTGTCCAGCATGGGGTAAGTACTCAATATTAGTAACGTGTGATGAGTATCTAAAGCAGAGTGACAAATTCGGGTAAATACGGGAAATATGCAGGTAACTAAGCTATAACAAGAAGTGATGGGAATTGTAGGTAAAACCGAGTTTTTGTTGCCTGTGGAAATGCAAGTCCTGGGTTCCAAATCTTGAATTTTCCGAAAGTAGGAAGTTCAGATTTTTGTGACATTTCTCCATTTTCAAAACATGCCAGAAAAACCTTCACATCCACACTCAGTCTGCAGCACATGCATAAATACAAAGCAAGGATGCACAGTAACATGAAGATCTAGTGTATTCATGTACCTCATCTCATCCCTTAAGACTTAAGTTCTAAAAGTATGTGTGTGTACATATATATATATATATATATATATATGTACACACATAGTCACAAACAGCAGGTGGCTTTTAGGCCAATATTTGTCACACTGATTAGCCTTTGGCCAGTAGCCTTCACATTACCAGTCCTAGAACAAACCACCAGATGCAGCTTCAGAGGCAGTGGCAGGGCCCTTGTAGGTACCAGTGTCATAATTTCAGTTCTAGCATTGGCAGCAACACTATAAACATCACTGCAATGGGTTCAAGCTCGCAGAGAAAATGGTGTTAGTTCATGAAACAAATATGAAGATACCTCAAGGAATATACCTGGAAGTATGGGGGATTTCAAGTTAGAATTTTAGGTGAGGGTAGAGCTACAGAAATAAAATTCTATGTAAAGGAAATTTTAAAACATGCAAAATTCACTATATACTATTACATACATGTGTAGTAAAATGATGAAAGAGTAAGAATAGTATCCATAAATTTCAGGATAGTAGTTTGACAAAGGAAAATGTGATTGGAGAAGGGTATTAAGGGGACTTTAGTTATCAAAATCTTTGATGATTTGCTCCTTAAAACAAAATATCCGAAGCAAATATAACAAAAAATAAAATCTGTGAAAGCTAGAGTAAACTTCATAATGAAATAGAAGAAAACACCATTCTGTGGGCATTACAGTCCATCTCATCTCACACAATTGAGGGATGGAAAACGTTTAACGTAAAACTTCATTTTCTATCAAGATCTGCAATGCAGTTTTTTGGAGTTAGGAAATTTAAGCATTATTGGGTGGAATGTGTTTACATATTTAAGTAGCTTAAATACTATTTGTACCAAATGCACAGATGTTACTTTTTAAATACTTTGTAACAGTAGTTGTTCCTCTCATATTGCAGTGATGCAAACACTGTAAGGATAACCACCACATATTTTTAGCACTTTGAAGTTCATGATGAAAAGCTTTTGGTACACATTCAATATACCTGTCTCCCTGAAATTCCCATTCCACCCACCACTTACCTAATAAAGGAACCACTTTAATCAATTAAAAATGAAGATTCTTAAGGCGTTTCCTCACTGCATAATGTATAATCTTGGTAAGAAACCATGACTTAAAATATTTATGAGTAAACCTCCCAGTTAACAAATTCAATTGGGGAGCGGGTCCTCAAAGTGCAAGATAATTTTTCCCTTGGGGAGATGAGAATTCACTTATTTGATAAATTAAACATGATCATTAAACTTTTCAAAGAAAATTTTAATTTTATTTCAATTTCATAAAATTTGATGGCATGTACACAAAAGCATCCTAAGGAATACATTGCAACAGAACTTTTCTTTTGATTCTCAAGTTTACCTTTAGTTGAATTTTTAAGTGAAATATTTCCCTAAATTTAATTCAAAATTGCTTGATACACACCCTCACAAAAATACCTAGATATTATACATTTAAGGAACTACACTCTGGATTAAAATAGCACACAAAAAGCAAGTTTGCCCTCCAACACTATTAAAACTCTTTATATAACTCCTCACAAACCTCTTCTTGAAACAAAGAAGGTACTAAGTGAGGAATTCTTATTGCTCAGTAATGTGTAACACTGCTTGTAACTTCATCTCTAACATTTTTTTAGAACTTAGATGTCAAAAACTTGTAAAAAATTTTTTCAAGGTTAAGTACATTATTTGACATCCTTTGTTCTTTGTAGAATCATAAACAGTATCAAGAATTTAGACCATGAACTATCAAAATTCTCCAGTCTTAAAGGTTACACAAACCATTTCTCCAAGTTCTATGCCCTCCTTCATATAATACATTAATAAATTTGCTTACTAACGCTCATGTTGATTTTGTTCAAGAGCTGTAATTGCTAAGAAGCAGTTTATTTCTTCTCACTTTTTGAGAGATAATGGCAAGAAAAAGTCTGAAAATTTAAGACCAAATTTTTCACAAAAAAATACCAGTTAAGTACTACCTTTAAAAGTGAACTCAAAAGCATCACAAAATTACCTACCAATTTTTTTGGAGACAGTTATTTGAGTTGATACAAGTCATTTCCTTTGCATGGTAGATTAGTGGTTAAAGCATGGACTCTAGGATCAGATTGTCGGGAGCCAACTTGACGGTAACTCCTGTCCTGTTTAACATAAAGCTGTGTAAATCTGAGCATATTTAACCTCTAAAGTTGTCTTGCCGACCTGCACCCCATACAATGGAAATAAAAACAGTACTATTTCTTACAATCTTAAATTATTAAATGATTGACATAAAACTTAATACCTAGCCCGTAGTAATAAGCATCTTGAAGACCATCTAATACTTTGAGGAATACCTAATTGGCAAAATAAAATTTCTTGGGTGAGTGAAGATCATCACTTTCGGTGTTACCCAAGTGGTAATTAAAACTGAACCCCATAAGATTTCTCAAATCGTTTATTTTCATACACACAGCTCACCTTTGTCTACAGGTTAAAAACTTTACTGATATCCTAACAATCCTAACTTTGTGTTACAGAGATGGCACTTGCATAAGCAATAACTAAAGGTGACTTCTGCAACTTATTTTTAAAGATTAACATACAAAGAATTCAAAAAAGTTTCCCTATCCTGTAGGACTTGTCTTGCTTAAATCAATTTTTATCTGGCTTTGGCATTTAAAAGCCCATAATGCAGTTGTCTGGATGCCAATTAAGTGGGTGGAGCTTAAAAACAAATGACCATGCCAGGTCTCCATCCCAAGTGAATTAAATATCAACACAGGTACTGTTTAAGCATCACTTAAGTTCATAACATAACACTGTAGTTGAATAGCAATAAAAATAAATAAAAGTTATCTTAATAGTTCCCTAGATCTTTCAAGATGAGTGTTATATACAGAAAGTGAAAAATAAAAAACTGAGTTTTAAAACAAAAGAAATGTGGGTATGCGGAACTAGAAATAGAATTGTCTGGCCAATCAAACTCTGTTATAAATAAAAATGCCCATAACTTTATGGTAAAGAAAGTGATCATAAAAATAAAGCAAAGTATTTTGCAGTCATTTATGCTTGGTTTTCAAAAAACAAGAGAAATGCTTAAGTAAAAGAAAAAAAAAAAGGATACAAAGTTGTATGTAATTTATGATTATGCTTTAGAAGCATTACAAGGAAAGAAATGTCCACAGAAATTGATACTGCTGGGTGTCAGGATATGAGTTTATTTTTTTAATGTATTTTTCAAATTCTCTAAAATGCAAACATTAGTATTTCTACAATCAGAAATGTAGGCAGATAAAATTTTCTTTAAGGATGGATGTTCAAACTTCTTTGCACCAATCCCCAACAGGCCAGGCATTGACAAGAGGCCATTGTTCCTGCACAGTACTCTCCACAAGCATGGCTTCTACCAACAGTGTGCACTATCAAGTGAAGAACTAAAAAACCAGCTGATCCCAATTTCCTACTAAAAAACATTTAACTTCTAGGTCTTTAAGCAAAAGACTTACCTGCTATCAGAACCCAAGTACCAGTCAATTACTGGCTATTACTACTTGACAGAACATAAACATATAAACCATCATAATCTGTTGAAATTAAGTCTTTATTTTTTTGGAAAGGAAAATGACACTTCACCACATTTTTAATGAGTTTATTTATTCACGCAACAGTTTAATTTCCTTTGAAAGCTAGAAAATAAAGATAATTTATTTACGTTCTTATTTTGTTGTTTTTCCATACGGTAAACATTGATCTTTCCCTAACTCTCATAAAGGTCAATTTTTAAAAATCTACGCACACACCAAATTACCGAATAGGAATGTGCAAAGCTCTAGGAAAACTATTACTTGATTATTTTTAAAGTGGCAAAAGATCACAATTTGGGATTATACAAGAACTCTTCTTTACCTTATTGATAAAACTTGTTTTTGAAATGGCATATTCTGAATAATTACAATCCAAAAGTAATTCCCACAGCAGATATCAATGTTAGCAAAAGTTCTGAGCAAGATACTTGAAAGAGAAATTAATATTTTTTCTTTGACCAGACTTCTAAATTAAGTATATTTTTTCAAGTGTCATTTTTTTAAAGGTATCACACTCAAGAGTACAATTCTTAAATTTGTTTCTTATAGATACAAGAATGGGCAAAGTTAAGAGTCCATTAGTTTTAGAAAGAATGAAGGAAGGTAGTGCATTTAGCATCACATATGAACTTAAGGCCTTAGTTACTGGATTGTGATTTCAGTATTAGCAACAGTGTATTTCCCTCATGCTTACATACAAAAGTAAGCAGGCAGACGAAATTTTCTAAACATGTAAGGAATGAAGACAATTTAATCTATATGTTATCAAATAATACAGTTGGACTCTCTTAAAGTAACCACTGGTGGTAAAATAATCAGATCATACTTCATACACTCATTAAAAAGAACAGAAATTAAGTCTCCTATACAATTAAACCATCTCCTGACATGTGAAGCAGTTAAGTCCACACACACACTTCTTTTTGTAGATGCTAACCAGACTACAATATATCTAAAAACCAGCCATTGCATAATGCATTTTGTAGAATGCCTATCTAAAAATATGCTGTATTTCATAGTGTTTATTATCAATGTTGCGGGGGGCAGGGGGAGTTTCTAGCCTAAACACTAAAAGCAAACATATACATGAGACTAGTCAACAATAGTAGCCTGTAATACAAGCTTATGATAGAAAACTTCACATACACTTATTAAGTAGCATCTTAGGTTCATTATTTCACTCATGAACTAAATTAATACAATTTTTTTTTCCTACAGAGTGACCAGAAAAGACACCGAATTAAAGTCAGGAAAGCAGATTTCTAGGTCCAACTCTGCCTCACCTACCTATGAGACACGAGGAAGTTCTCTTAGCTCTCATAAAGGCCTCAGATTCCTCAACTTTAAACAAAGGCTTGAACAAAATGAATTCTAAGAAGCAGTCCCATAAAACGGGATTTTGTTAAGTTTTTGAGAACTTCAATTTTCAAAAAAATGACAGCCACGAAATATCAAGCTTGATACCTGTCACCAATAATGTAGATTATATAAAGCTTTAAGGTCAAGGATTACTGATTCTGCATTTATTGGGATAAAAATGCAAGACACTTTCTAGCATGCTTTTCCAGTTATCAGAAATGGAAGGAAATTTTACAATGACTGTAAAGCACACAATGGAAACATTACCTGCAGTAGCATGCTAGTAATGGATAGGTGTCACCTGTGTTTGTTTTTAGTAACTTTTGCACATAAGGTTTTAGAGAAAATACCAGAGCCAATGACATAATACATGTGATCAGACAAATCAAAACATACTTAAAATGAAAAGGCAAACAAAACACTTAGAATATTTCACTCGTTTATAAAATGTATACACAGACCTGGGCCCAACATACTTCACTGCACCACATCAAGTCCTGAAGTCCAATATCCCTTTCAGATAGAAATGTATCTTTTACAAAACCAACACCTATTTTAGGATCAAAATTCGCTTGTATTAAGATTGTACTCAGTAAAAAAAACTGAATACATTTTCTATTGTCCCAAAATTTTCTATGCTAATATAAATGAAACAAATTCAAACCCTATAATGTGTATTTATACTGAAAATGTGTTTCACATGGTTAACAGAATTGCAAAGAATAAAGTCATTTTTCAGAAAGATTCCCAAGGCTTGCTCAGTAATAACAAATTTCCATAATGGGAATTTACTTTGAGTGTCAAACTGGGCAGGAAAAACATCTACTTTTAACTATTATTACAAAATATTATAAAAGGAATTAATAAGCTTGTTAAAAAGGACTTGACTAGGACAACCCAGTAGATTAAATCTTTCTTGGGACAATACTGGAAGAACCTGTTTAGAATGGGGTAAACGCAATAGAGCCACAAGGCATAACATAAACTGATAAAAATCACAGCACTCTTATTCTCATGGTATTTGCTTATTTTATATTATCTTGTAGACAAATTATGATCTTCCAAAATACCAAAAGTAGTGTGAAATTTATCAATTCCTTTCCTTAACAGAATGAGGACTTTTACCTACAAATACTGTAAATCTGAAAGGGTTTCCAAGTGAGATAAAATTAGGCATTATAAATTTCAAGTTATCATAGAGTGGACTTTGTTATCCCCATCTAATGACACGACAGACACAAACAAGCTATTGAGCAAGAATCTGTTAACAGTTTATTTTTTTTTTTATGTTAAATACCATAGGACAGGATTGTAAGGATGAAAAACTCAGTCAACAACTGCCTCACAAGGGATAAGAAAAATTCTGCCATGATATTAGCAAAGGTAAAGGAGAAAATTTACACTGTAAGAGGCACCATTTCCCCACAGAATATCTCTTGGCATTTCCTGAATGAGTGGGATTAGCAATCTAAATAAATCATTTCAAGAGGTAACAGCAACAGATAAAATTTAAAGGGATTATTAAAATAACATTTACAAGACTCTGAACAATTCTTGAACTCTTATTAAAACCACAAAGAACAATTCTTTATTTATGAATTTCATAAAGGACTGAATGTGCAACTGACATCTGCTAGTGATGATCTGGTAATATACAATTTGTCCAGTAGCCGAACAGTTTGTTTTAATTGTGTTTTCTAACCGTAAGAGATCATTAAAGGCAAAGCCTATATGATGCTGTACACACAAAAAAATGGTCACCGTGGGCCATACTACCAATGAAATGGTAGGTAAACAAATCTTTTTCTGGTCAAGAGAAAATAAAAGAAATAGCACTCTGCATGCTTCACTCTACAAGATGAATTTCCCTAGAAAGAATCCAATGAAAATGGCTGCAATTACAACAAGAAGTGAAGGAAGAGGACTGGTGACATTATCTCTGAAGGATGCGGTTGAGGTTGATCCAGGTTTATCTGAGTGTGCTACCTTTCTGAGCCTTAAGCCTTCATCCTAGAAAAAAAATATATGCACAATAAAACAGGTTTTAAAAACAAACATGCACATAAAAGCAAATCAGCATGCATGTGACTGGGGGTGACAACAGGGATTAACTGTTAACTGGCATCAGAAAACTTTTCTAGGGTGATACAAATATTCTAAAATTGCGATGGCTGCACATTTCTATAAATTTACTAAAAATCACTGAATTGTACACTCACAATGAGAGTCTTTATAGAATGTAAATTATACCACAATAATGTTAATTTTTAAATCTGGAGCTGAGAAATATACTCTTAAAAATCTGAAAAATCAGATATGGCTGTATTAACATAGAAGAAAAAATCCCATTATTAAAATTAATAAATTTAAAAATTCTGTACATGTATTTCCAAGGCGGCCCGTGGTGTTTTAACATTGGTTACATCTACCTTATCCAATTAGCCAAAGACTACCAGAAACAAACCTGCAGTCTGACAGGCTTACTGACTCACTGCAACCAGGACACCTGCACAGCAGAGGCACAGGTAGTATCTCACCAAAGGTAGGACTATAGGTTATGAAAAAAAGGGGAAGTTCAGGATGAAATTTAAATAACGTAGTTTTTGATATGCTCAAAGTAAAGCAGGAAAGCTGTGTGTAGAAGTGTCAGCACCGGATCTAAACTATAAAGTAGACACTAAATGCTGTTTCTTTCAAAAGTACAAATTACAATAGATGTGGAGTGTTGCACGCAGAACACACACTGATCTGAAGCTCTGCACCTAGACTGAAGAGGGAGGCAGCTTTTCTGCACCAAAGTGACTTGATGATCCAGACAAGAGTGGGTCGCTTCATTATATGATGGTTTCACACAACCAAGTTTCTAACAGTCTATGATTTCAGGGGACAATGTTTCCCAGTAAGAAAGCAGTAGTCACTCAAGATAGAAAATTGTTATGACACTTTGCCAGCTGCAGTAGCAGTTGGCTTTATCTGTCTTTGTCCATCATTCCAACCAGATGAATGGCAGGACACATTTTTATTTCCTCACTGCAAGCTACTTTTTATATGCTCACCCTAATTCTTGTGTACCAAGTATAAGAGTCCACCTGATGCCATACTGTTTTATTTGCATTACTAGATTTTATGAGGGTTTGTGGATCTTTTTGGTCTTCTGCTAATTAGTCCTGTGTGGTGAGAGCAATGATTTTCAATCCTAACAAGAACTTTAAAATATGCTCCTAGTGATTCTGACTCATTAGGTCTGAGGAGGGCCTGGCCAGATGCATTTTTAAACAGCTCTCTGTGAAATTCAGATACAGTCTGGATTAAGAACCACAGGGGCAGAAGAATAAAAAGTGTTTGTGATCAGACATGCTCAAGAAAGTATGGCAACAAATTATGATGAGCCTTATGTATAAAATGTTAAAAGAGCCTGAAATTGATTCTATAAGCCAGTAGTCTTTTTTATCTTTTAAACAGTAGAATGTTTTTTCAAATAACATCTCATAGAGAGCATCAGCCTATAAAAAGTTGAGACCAGAAATTATCTCCCCATTCACTCTTCTTCTTTACCAGCCCTGCCCTATCAGTACCAACCATTCCTACCTACCATTTCCACTTCTCCCCTCGCTACCAAAAGAGAAACAGTGGTTTTTTGAACAAATACACAGAGCATGCTAAGGAACACATCTTTCATCAAAGGATACAATTGTGCAAGTCATGGTAGATAAAGTAAAAGTTAACAAAACTGCATTATGTGTGAGTATGAAATGGAGATAATTTTTCCACTATCCAGACATGTGCTGGGGGCAGGGGGTCTCTGAGGGGTTAACTAAGCAATATGAAGAGATAGCCAGAAAAATTATGTCAGCACTGATCAGTTCAAGATATAGTGCCTTTGATTCAGAGTAGTTTCTATATACACTTAACAGAAAAACCAAATGTAGATTAAGTCCCATAACTTAAGCTTATTTACTGACATACTAGTAATTTTTGTATCATCTATCAATACTTCAATACAAAAAGCTAAAAGAAACCCTTAAAAATAAATTTAAAGGTATTCAAATCTTGAAATAATTACTTGTCAAAGGCTAATAACCACCATACATATTCAAATTAGTCCTCAATTCAACAGTCCATTCATTTATTCATTCTAATATACTAATGACTACAAATGTATGTCTATGAATGCAAAGGTGACTCCACAGTCCTTGCCCCCAAGGAAAGTACTATCCCCTAGAGCAGTGGTTCTCTAACTTCCCTAATGCCGCAACCCTTTAATACAGTTCCTCATGTTGTGGTGACCCCAACCATAGCTAAAGCATAGTGATTAATCACAAGAACAATATGTAATTATATATGTCTTTTCCAATGGTCTTACGCAACCCCTGTGAATGGACTGTTCGACCCCCAAAAGGGGTAGTGACCCACAGGTTGAGAACCGCTGCCCTAGAGGGAGAAATATATCCAACAAAGGAGACAGCATTCCTAAAGAATTTTTCTTTTCTTTTCCGGAGGGAGAGTATCCTATAAAATGTTATACTGAAAGGATGACAAGAAAAAAGTACCAAGAGACAAATAGGCAGGTATGGATGTGCTATGAAGTTAAGGACAAGAACTCAAGGCATTTCAGTCAGAGGGAAGAACTTAAGCTAAAGCAAAAGAGGGTGACAAACACAGAGAGGCTTCTTCAGGCAACTGTAGCCCAACACTGTCCAATACAAACATAATACGAACTCAAATGTGAGCCACAAATATAATTTAAAATTTTTCTAATAGCATATTAAAAAAGTAAAAAGAAACAGGCAAAATCAATTTTAGTAATATATTGTATTCAACAGAACATAACCAATATATTACTTCAATATGTAACAACAGAAAAGATATATTTTACCTTTTTTTGGTACTAAGTCTAAGTTATTGGTGTATTTTATACTTACAACACATCTCAAGTCAAACTACAGTCATACCTCAGTACTCATTGGCTTCAGAACTCGTCAAACCATGTACTCGCTGCATTTTGACAAGAAAAGTGTTTCAGCACTTGGCGCTTGCTCGCCACTCTGTGCCTCTCTCACAATGAACCAGAGGTCGATGTGTCAATATCACAGTAGCTCATGTTGGTTACAGCACTCATCACAAGTTCCGGAACAAATTAATGACAAATACAGAGGTATTACTGTAATGTCATTTCAAGTGCTCAATAGCCGCCACTCTATGAGCAGCACCATTCTAGACAGTTCCTATGACTAGGGCACAGAATGTGAAGGGTACAAACAAGAGGAAGCTAGCAATGCCTAGGAGAAGAACTTGCAGGCAATGAGAAGCCATGGTAAAACTGTTAAAAGAGGCTGGGAGTGGGAAACAAAGAATAGGACATAATCAAATTAAAGGAGAAAGAATTGCTCAAAAACTGATAGATAAAATGGCCTAGTAATATTCGCATGTCTTATGCCTTCATTTCAATCAACTTATTTTCAAAATACAACTTACTCTCAGGTGTCGATTTTCTTCTGACAGCTTCATTATTTCTCCCTGAAGTCTTTTACACTCTTCCATGAGTTTCCTCGTTTCAGTATCATTGAGTGAAACACTATGTGGTTTTGGCATGGGTCCATCTTGTTTAGATGCATTCAGTGGAACCGCTTTGCTAGGTTCCATATCATTCTGTATTACAAAGACAGTGGGAATTTTTTAACTGACTAAATCTTACATGTTTTAAACAAGTAAAAATTTAAATTCCACATCATTTTTTTCAAAATAATTATTTAAAAGTTTTGATAATTTTCAACTTCAATATGAATTATTTTGGTAGCAAATGTTATAGTCACCTATGAACAATTTTAGAAGAACTAAATCAGTAAATGTCAGCAGTGAGATAAAGCAAATAAGCCTACTCCCTCCTCTACTCCCATAACCCTTTGCACTTACCTCTACCAAAGCACTTATTGTATATCATAATAATGCATTTTTGATGTTCTTTCCTTTAATAATTCAGAGGCTGGGAAAGCAAGAGTCATTTCTCTTTGTACTGACCCTTACCCCAGCACTTTGACTAACAGTAGTTATTTAATGAAAGTATGCTGAATAACTGCCGACAACCAAAATTCAAATACAAAGGTCATTTTCAGTGCTCTGATTCTGCAATTCAAATTAGGTTCTGGGAAGGTAGAGGGTATGTTATTGTAATCATTTCAATAAAATTAGGAGACTAAGAAAAACATTTAAAAGAAAATCTACCTTCTATTAATGGGGAAAAAAATAACTGAAGGATATAAAACCTTGAAAGGGAGATAATAAAACACCAACCAAAAAAAGGGAGAGCAGTTAATTCTGCTATTTCATGATCTCAAACATAAATGATTCTTCAACTTATCACTGTTTATTTTAATTCATGAAATTCAACATGGAATCACAGTACTCAAGACACTTTTAAAACTATGAGCCCCCAAAATCTTAATTCTCAACAACACTTACCAATTTAAAACTAGTGGCAAAGGCATGAAGATAAAATACCTAAGGCAGTATATTTAAGTACTCCTGAGCCTCAATAGCCTTCAATCCTAACATCATTTATCCCATCACATACAACATAACAGTATTAGTGCAACAAGTAAGTCATCTTTTTATTGAAAATTTTATTTGCTAAAAATTTAATTTTAGGTAAAAAGATATAAACTGCTTTGTTCAGATATAAACTTCTAACAAAAATATTCCCCAATCAATTTTATGGCATTTCGCAGTACTCATTGATGAGATTTTAATTACAGATTATACACCCTATCACATCATTCCAGCTCCTGAATTTATATTGAGTAAATAGTTTCTTCAAAAGGTAAAATTAGTATTTTCTTATGAAAGGGAGGTGACTTGACCATTACGCCTAAATCCATGTAAAAATTAATGTTATAATGAGATCCTAATGCACAACATTATATAGTATTTGACCTGGATTTTTCCATTTTTCTTTAGAAGCTTCACAGTTGTGAAGGGTTTTTAAAAAGGCTACTTCAATTTTCTTGTGAGTTTTTCTCTTGCTTTCTTGTTCTTCACCCTATCTTTCCATCTACAACCAATCCCATCTCTCTACTGTTAAAAATCAATTCCTGATAACATTTTGCTTTCCACCATATTCTTGCCCTTAATAGTAATTATATTTCAAAATGTTTTTTCAAGTGTGTTCAAAGTCCAACCTAGAATAAGTCCAACTTCTGAAAATGGGGGTGGCATGTGCCTTCCTCTATTAAAAAAAAAAAAAGGCAACAGTGAACAATATGGCAAATGAGGAATCTTCAGTTTTGGTAAGAGTTGGGGGAAAAAAATGTCATGCTTATACCAAAAAGTTAACTAAAAAAATTAAAAGAAAATCCATGAGGCCAATAAGTGAAAAGAAAAAAAATTTAAATGAGAAATTATCACTCTTCACAATTAGATTTTTATTTTTAAATAAATTCTTAAACCAGAGGAGAGGGGGAAGGGGATAATGGTGGAAAGAAGGGGAAGGCACTAGATAAAGATGTATGAATGACCCACGGACATGGACAACAGTATGGGAACTGACTGCAGGAGCGGGGTTGGGATGGGATGAAGAGGGCAAAGGAGGAAAAATCTGAGACAACCGTAATAGAACAACAATAAGAAAAAAGATAAAAAAATAAAAATTCTTGAAATTCCAAAAAGTTTAGAATTATGAGGAAATTATCTCCCATTATCTCAACCCAACACAACTATTATTTATCTTCCAATATTTTTTCTTAAGTCCATTTTGTAAAGTCCACATACATGTAGCATTTTCACCTTTCTTCAATTATGCGTATATCTTTTATTATCATTTTAAATGACACATCATGCCATTAGATATTCTATTCTGTGCTTTACTAAAATTACTTAAACATTTCACTCAGACATTTGATGGGTAGTGTCCCATTCTTTGGGATTTAAGTAATGTATCAATGAATATCTTCTTACGGTGGCAGATTTAGATTTTTTTACTGACATTTTCCTTAATGTTATATCGCTTTTATAACCAAAAGGAGAAGAAATGTCGTAACCAATCTGTGGAGCATAAGCACAAGACTGGGAATGCAAAAAGGTATTTCAAAAGTAAGCCAAGTCAGTCATGAAACAAGTTACATGGAATACAATTATATCATGTACTATTTAGGCCCCCTACAAAACAGTCAACATACATAGGAGATGCAAAGAAATCTAATGTATTTATGTATATTTAAAGTATAAGCATATATAACCTAACTTAACTAGGGGTAGAGGGGGGGTAGGGGGAGCTGAATCATTCATGTACTAACAACCTGAAGAGCCTGATGGGAAACACTAAGGCTGCCGTGACTTTAAAAGTATAAGCTTCCATTCAAGAGCTCCATTAGTGAGGTTTGGCTCCAGGAAAACTGCTTGTTCCTTGAGAGTTCTTCAGACTGGTCCAGAAAGTGGAGACTGGTTGTTCTGAGAACCATGAAAAAAGCAAACTAAAGGGATTCAACAACATGCTGTGACTCTTAGGAAACTGATGAATACTAACATTACATTAA
This sequence comes from Furipterus horrens, assembly GCF_987537825.1. Taxonomy (NCBI): domain Eukaryota; kingdom Metazoa; phylum Chordata; class Mammalia; order Chiroptera; family Furipteridae; genus Furipterus; species Furipterus horrens. The sequence continues at coordinate 51,702,677 of NW_028327178.1, read as the reverse complement.
CATTGTAACTTAGAATAAACCAAAAGGTCAAGGCCATGATATCAATTAAGAAAATGGACCCTATCTTGTTCTTTTTCTACTGTTTTATATTAGTCTATATGCAGTAATACGTATCTCCTTATGGGAACTGAATTTACTTCTGTATTCTTTTTTAACAACCTTCAGAATTTCAATTCCAATATTCTAAGTAATTCCTATTGTGGGTAATTAGACAAAGAGAGGGCTAGGAATTGAAACTAGGGAAAGGTAAAATAAGGCAAAGTAGATTTCTTCAATGACGCCTTAAGAAGGACGGACAAGCTCAAGAATATAAATATGGGACTACATTCTTGTGACTCTTTTAAGTAAGGGGTGTAAATATATAAACGCTAAAGCCAAGAGCTATAGCATGAAATTGTTTGGAGACATAATTAAGGCCTTACTCTAGGAAAAAGATATTGATAGTATGAATAATAAGATTACTGAAGATTTATTTTCACTCTAAACAACCAATTTACTCTCTTACAATAGGATCATCAATAACCAGACAAGGATCAGGTTTTCTTACGCCTTAGTATGCATTGTCTCTGCAAAGGCAAATCAATGTATAAGCCAATTGTTCTAACTGTGGGGTTCCTGAAGTTTCCAGTAAGCAAGAAATGGTAAAGGAAATCATACAGCAACCATTAAACCACCTAAAAGTCAACACACACACACACACACACACACACACACACACACACACACACACACACGAAGACATTAATATTCAAATATGACCTAAGATCTTTAGGGCTTATACCACAAATTCTCCTACCTTGGGGCATTGTAAATAACTAAAAATGACAGTTAAAGAGGGGTTACTATTATTTGTATTTGATAATAAAATATAAAAGTGATTTCACTTAACACACACATACACACACACACACACACACACACACACACACACAAATACTTCCCTGGAAAGCAATGTCTGCCAGCTCCTACCTGACTCCTATGCCTACTAGTATATTTAGATACTTATATACAAGCCCAACTCCCTTTTTAGAGTATGCTCCCAAAATCTCGGTGACAAGAAAAGTTATAGCAATTTCATAGTAATGTTCAAACTTACATTCGTCATGCTCACTATGGAGATTTTAAGTGTACAGTTTGTTTTGTTTCATTTTGTTTTAGGCTAATAGTCTGTGTGCATAATTTTAAGTGAATTGTGGTTCTCAAATTTTAAACATAGTTGAAAATTTCAACTGTTTATTTCACATAACACACTCACAATACCACATATGTAGCAGATAACCACATTAACATAAGCAGTAACACTAGTAGACTTCTATGTCTGTTAACTCCCTAAAACAAACCTTCTGTTTCTCCTGTTTAAACACATTGAGTCCCCTGGGGTCATTCTTCATGTTATAACTGGCAGGAGTTTTAACTGTGTTGTTCATATTGCTTATTGGAGTGACTGCCGGAGCAGTCCCTGGTGGAGTTATACCCTGAGGTGGTATGGAAAACACATTCTCAGATTCCCACCAAACCGAGTTCTCCTGCATGATATTGGGAATGCCTAACACGAAGATCATTAGGCTCTAAAATACTGACATTTTATTCTATGAAAAGATGTTATACATAAGAAATAACAGCAATAAATTAATAGCTATGTTAAAGCAGAAAGTACAAATTTCTGAACTTTTTATATTATTTCCCAAATAAAATTAGCTATGATCAACTTGCATTATGTTCCAAGTTTAAATATACATACCTTATTAAATTTATGCTAGTCTCATGTCATCTTAAAATGAATACCTTCTAATTTTGTGATTCTGAATTTTTGTTATTAATCAATACTTGTCAATATCTGAATAACAAGTAGTTCATATTTTCTTACTTTGACAATGCTCAATCTGAACAACTTTTAAATTAAATAATTTTTTCCCCTTGAGGTTCAGAAACTAGAGTGATTTATAAACCTCTCCAGTGCTCAACAACACTCCTCCCAAAATATACACACACACCCCTCTTCCACAATCAATAAACAAATTTAAGATGCATGTAACATTCTTGTATACCATTATCTCCATAATTCTCCTATCTTCTCAAATTCCTCTAATACAGATAAAAAAAATTAGATAAAAAAATTTAGAACTGACTCTGAAATAACTTATTGACATCCAGCTCATTGGATATAAAAACTAAAAGAACTCTACCTTACTAATAATGCACTGTTCCCTACCTGTTGTGTCTCAATAGAAAATAATGTATAGTTAATCATAAAAAGTCCTTATACATGAGACCCCTGAAATGCTCTGTTCTTGACAGCCCTTCATTCTTTATTAAGACAAATCATTAATTTTTCCTAGAAAATGTTATTAACAGCTATTATATGTAGGGCATAAATGAAATCCAATACATTCTAGGAATTTGGAAAATTTTCAAAAAAAATTTTTATTGAACACAAAGACCTGAATGATAGAAATGATAATGAGTTAACTAAAAACACATTCAATCCTGAAAAAATCTACTACTAACTGGGCATTAGGTCTAATACAGAGTTGACAGTAACTAAACAAGAATTAATGATTCAGAAAACCCACTTTGTAAAATATAAAAGAAATGCTTTAGTATCATCTGTCCAACAACCCACGGACTGTGATGAATGGCTCTCACTATTAGCACTGAACACAACTCAATAAACTCTACAGGCCATTAACTTCCTGAAATATATCCATCATTTACTGAAATATATCCAGTCAAAGACCAGCTATTCCCTAGGACTAGGGAGACCACACATTTTAGTGTGCTTAAAGGCAGTATTAGCTAATACCTGTTATTCAGGAATAGTTATTAATAGTACCTCCTTTCATTCTAGAACAAAAGGGTCCCTGGATTCTTAGGTCACTCTATCTATGATCCAAATTAGACAGTTATTTCCCCCCAAAAAAACCTACATTCTAATATTGGGTCAAATAAATTAAATTGTTTTGTCACAAAAAATGACTTCTTTAAACTATAAGGATATCAGTAAAAACATGAACTCAACCACTACACATCTAAAGCCGTCACCTTTCTTATCCTACAAAATTGACAACAAAATTTCTATTTTTTTAAATATAAATGGTATCAAGGTCCTCAAAGAACTTATGAAACCAATAAAATAACATAGCCTTTTCCACTGTTCTTAGAACATGGAAATGCCCAATAACTAATAGCATACCTAAAAAGATCCAGATTATCAAATAGGTATACTTATATATTGTATTTAAATTCAATGCCTATTTACTTCTTGGAAAGGGTGGTGGGCAAGGAGCTAGCTGCAGACAGGAGGTTTCAGAGTGGGATGGAGTGTTTAACATAGAAAACAACACTGCAAAATACAAGACCTGCTCACTACACCAACTTTTGAGAAGAAAGTATCAACAATTATGATAGCTACTGTCTGTCTGTCTACTTTGGATACTAAATTTTTCTACATAGACTACTAAAGATCATAATTTCTGATGAATTCTCTAAATTTGCCATCCTGAGAGTTTTTGTACATTACACCTGAAATTGTCAAAAACTAAACTGAATTTTGCTTCAACTGACATACATTTTACAACATATTGATAAGTAAACTAAAAAAAGAATAAAGGTCAAAGGATCAAGTAATTAACTATACAGCAATCAAACTACAAACCAGAAAGAACTTTTTAACTTTTGTTAATATTGCATATTTAGAAATGCATTTTTCTTGAATAAAGGAGTATCACCTTTAATCAGTTTATGTAGATTGGAATTCAGCTCTTATCAATAATAACATTTTATCAATTCATCTGCAGTAAAACTTTAGACAAAACATTATTCAATAATGCCCTAATTTCCTAACCAACAAGTTTAACTAAACTAAAGATAAACATACAGAAAAAGGATGTTAAGTAAAAGGTTTCATCTTTATATATTACAATAAACAACAACAAAAAAACTTTATCATATATTTCTTACTATTATAAACTCCAGATTTGGCAATGTTAAGGTTTCATATTTCCTAAAAAGAATGAGTTTGCAACATTACACTGATGACTTGACAAAGACACATAATGAACAACTCAGAACTGGGTGTGTGCCAGGGTGCACTCAATTTAAATATTTTTCTCAGTAACTAAGATCTCTTATGGAATCTGTAGGTTAGTAGCAAGCAACACAAGAATGAGCTTAAGAAGTAATAGTCAGGGTTTCCAAAAGTGATTTTACAGGACACCAAATATTGCTTCAGAAGTAGATTGCATTAAATAAAAAAGAAATGCTGGGTTAAACAATACTTTCTTCATTCAGGGCCTATAGTGCAACATGCTTATTTATTAAAAAGACCTAGAATTTGGAGCATTTTTCCAAACTCATTTGACTACAGAACCCTTCCAACCCAAAACACTTTGGGAAATACTGCCTTATAGAAACACAGCTGTGGTTCAGACCTTCTTTTTAACATGCACATGAATCAATGAAGGTCACTTCTAGGCTGTATATAATATAAGATCCATTTTTTTGTGCATTTGAATTTTGTAAATCTGAAATACTACTATACTGAAATATTAAAAGTCTCATGTGAAAAACTTGAAATGCAAAGTCTAAACACTTAAAAATATCCATCAAGAATCATAATAGCAAAGCTAACAAGCCATGTGTGCTGATATAGCTAAACAGCACAGCAGCTGGTGCAGTCTCCATTTGTGGGCATGTGAGAGGCATCTGATTGATGTGTCTCTGCACATGGATGTTTCTCTTCCTCTCTTTGTCCCTCCCTTCCCCTCTCTCTAAAAATAAACAAAACATTTTTTTAAAAAGAGAGAAAGACTTAAGATATTTATCTCACCTTCAAAGTCTACCAAATATCAGATGGCCTCAAGTTTCTCTCTATGAAAGTACTCTACTCATAAAAAAAGCAGAAATGACAGAATGTCACCTTTATGCAATCTTAAATGAATTAATCAACTCCTGACATTCTGGGATGAATAATTCTTTGTTGTAGGAGCTATCTTATGCTCTTAGGACATTAAGGAACATCCATAGCCTCTTTCCACTAGATGCTTACAGCAGCCCTCGCCCTAATTGTGACAACTGGAAAAGGCTCCAGACATTGACAATGTCCCCCGGGTCAGGGGGGATCACCTCTGGTTAAGAACCACTCATTTATACATTGCACATCAATGGCTGCTAACTTCACAAACATGAAAAAGAAAGTTTTCGCCCTCTTAAAAGAAAATATCACTACTTACAAAGCAGTCTTGCCTCTCCCCATGAGCAAAAATAAAATCTCAATTTAATCAAGCCTCTAGATCCAAATATAGGAAACACAGAAACAGAAGTTAAATGACACCACAATGATGCAATCAGCAAAATCTAGTTGGCTGGGAAAAAATTTATGAGATAAAAAATTTTCGTTAATAAATAATTTGCAAGAGAAAAACAGAGGAAATCTAGAGAATAAGAGATTTAAAAAAACATCATCCAATAGCAATATGTGGACTTTGTTTTTTACTTGAATTCCAACAAATTGCAAAATATATATATATATATATATATATATATATATATAAATGCACTTGTAAGATTAATTTGAATGCTGCCTGGATTGTTCAATATCAATTAATATATTAAGCTTCAAGTCCTTATATCTGAATGATACATATTGAAATAGCAACTATATCATATTGAGGATTTGCCTTAAAACAATGTGAGATGGGAAGTAGTGGGGTCTAGGTGAAATAAGATTATCGTAAACTGGTAACTGTTAAAGCTGGTCACAGGTTCACAGGGTTCATAGTACTACTTTTCTAAGAGTTTAGTTTTTCAAAATAAAATGTTAGAAAAAAAATTATCTTCAGCAAATATTCCTTACAACTTAATCAGTCAATAACTATAACTCAAGTCCAAGTAGTTCAGTTAGTGCAAATACATTTTGCAGCTAATTCATCCATGCTCAAAATCAGATATTCTCTGGAGTACTTGAAATTACTGAACAGATTTCAGGTTACTAATAATACCTGGTCTAAAAACGTTCCAGTGCCAAACTACTTCTGCTTATGTTCCACACTGTGGGACTCTGGGGAGTTCATCTGGTATTTGTTCAAGCCCTTCAGACCCAAAACCACTGTCTTGGATTACCATGGGCTACACCTACATGTAGATACACCTGCTACTCTCTTCTATGATAAGGTAAAATGGCCAGGCTCAACTATCATAGCCATATCATTTCCATCAACTTCTGGTTTGGTTTCCAAAGCAATGACAACTACTCTTGACCACGTCAAACTATTTGCTATCCAGAGCATAACATAAGCTCAGAAGAAAGATAGCTCTATAACTAAGTTTGAATAAGTCAACCCTTATTCCACTGAATTTCACTTTCTGGACTATATCTGAAGGAAAAAAAAACTATGTCAAAGAGACAGATATCTGCACCCCCATATTTATATAACAGCATTATCTGCAATAGCAGACATGGAAATACCCTAAGTGGTTGCTGACAGATAAATGAATAAAAAAGCTGTGAGATACATATATATGACAGATTATTATTCAGCCATAAAAAAAGAGGTAAATCTTGCATTTGCAACATTATGGATAAACCCTGAGGTCATTAAGCTAAGTGAAATTAAGTCAAGAAAGACAAATACTATATGATCTCACTTATATGTGGACTCTTAAAAAAAAATTCATAGAAAAAGAGATCAGATTTGTGGTATATTGGTGGGGAACTGGATAATGGTGATCAAAAGATAAACAAGCTTCCAGCCCTCGCTGCTGTGGCTCAGTGGATTGAGCGTCGGCCTGCGAACCAAGTGTTGCTGGTTCGATTCCCAGTCAGGGCACATGACTAGGTTGCACGTCAGGTCCCCAGTTGGGGGCACGAGTGAGAGGCAACCACACAGTGATGTTTCTCTCCCTCTCTTTCTCATTTCCCCTCTCTCTAAAAATAAACAAATAAAATAAAAAAATAAAAAAATAAAAAAAAAGATAAACAAGCTTCCAGTTATAACATAAATAAGAATTGGGGCTATAATGTACCACATGATGACTATAGTTAACACTATGGTATATTTGAAAACTGTTAAGAAAATAAATCCTAAGAGTTCTCATCATAAGGAAAAAGGTTATTTTTACATTTGTTATGAGATAACGGATGGTAACTAGCTTACCATGGCAATAATTTAACAATATAAATAAGTCAAGTCATTATGTTCAAATTTATCCTGTGCTGCATATCAATTATATCTCGAAACTGGAAAAAAATAATAAAATTAGTCAAACCATACAAGTGCTGTCATGTTTTCTCAGTTCTAATCACAACAGCTTTGAAAGCTATTGGTTTCCTGGCAGGCTAGGCAAAGAAAAAGAAAATTCCAAAAGGAAAGCATAAATATGCTAACCTTCACTTTCCAGTAAGAGTATATGCATTCATGTTTTTTGTTTTAAGCAGGTATCTCAAAATTTCTTTTAAAATGCACTTAAAAACACAATAAATAATTTGGTCAAGACTCTGACTGGTGTGGGTCAGTGGTTTGGGCATAGTACCACAAACTGAAAGGTCACTAGCTTGATCCCTGGTCAGGGCACATGCCTGGGCTGAGGACCAGGTCCCCAACTAAAGGCATGCGAAAGGTAATGTGTGGATGTTTCTCTCATACATCGATGTTTCTCTCCCACTATTTCTCCCTCCCTTCTTCTCAGTCTAAAAATAAAAAAAAAAAGAAACCCTTAAATAATAATAATAATAATGATTTGGTCAACATCTAATTACCCTCCAGGGACTTTTTCATTTCAGCTTATCCTGAAAGCGTAACAATAACTGAGTCCACATACATAATCTGCAAGTTTACTTTTCAACAGGGCAAAGAACCACCAGATCAAGGCAATATTCACGTCAAACTATAACCTAATAGTGAGAATTTTATTTATTCATATTATTTTATATATTAAGTCACCTCCCAAAAACCCCACTTACCTTTCAAGATCCCCTTCAGCCACAGAAAGATTCAAATTTGCATTTCAGAAGAGAACACAGAAAGTGGCCACAACCCATTCTACACAATTAGACTAGTACTTTTTAAACTACACACATATCCCTCAGTCCCCCGAATTATATTTACATCACAGTAATCAAAAAGCAACATAAAAATTGTTTGCTAAAGAATAAAATCACATTAAAGACAGGAAGATATTTATAAATAAACTTACAATAAGATGATAAAGAATGAAATCCGATGGATTTTGACCAAAATCAATACTGACAAAATACCCAGGAATAGCTAAACTTGGAATAAACTGCTTACCCACATAAATTAATCCCTTTAGCCTCAGAATGCTGGTACACAGTTGCCAAAAAATGGTTTATGTCTGTTATTTAATTATATTTATGTCTACAAATGTGTCATTCTAAAAAAGAACTTGAACCCTAGTTGCTGCGGCTCAGTGGATTGAGCGTCGTCCTGCGAGCCAAGTGTCGCTGGTTCGATTCCCTGACTAGGCTGCACGTCAGGTCCCCAGTTGGGGGCACAAGTGAGAGGCAAACACACAGTGATGTCTCTCTCCCTCCCTCTCTCCTTTCCTCTCTCTCTAAAAATAATAAAATAACCAAACAAATAAATAATTTTTTAAAAAAAAGAACTTGAAATCATTTAAGTGGCAAAAATTTGGTAGAATTAAATAATTCTTCTCCATCATGCAGCTTCTATCTAAAAGTACAGTCATACCTTGGCATTCGTCGGCTTCAAAACTCATCAAACCCTGCACTCATCGCATTTTGACAAGAAAAAAATTGTTTCAGCACTCAGCATTTGCTCGGGACTCCTCACACTTGATAGAAATTGTGAGTCACGATGTTGCCCCCAAGAGAAAATACTTCATTGTTCAGTACTCATCAGTTCTGGCACTCATCCTGAGTTCCAGAACAAATTAACGAGTACCGAGATACCACTGTATTTTTCTTCTTGAACAAACTAAAGTGATTAAAATGAAAACAGCATATAAAGTTTTTTTTTAACTAAGGACTCAGTCTTATAAAGTGGAATAGCCGTTATTACACACCCCACAAAGTTCAAAACAAAAGGAAAATTAATCTCAAAGTAACTGAGAGCCTGTTAAAAGCTTACAATTTTCTTACATTTCCTACTTACCAATTTATCATTTTCACTGGGCATTTCAAAAACACATCTCAATTTAGAATCCATTAATTCATCGGGTTTTGCCTCTTTCCACTAAAAACAAACAAAACCATACTTGAGACAGAAGAGATATGATCATGACAAACAGGGTTTGCCTCAAGGGACAACTAACTAAAGGATTAGTGTAGCTGCTAGGAGCAGGAATGCTGTCTTTGGCTCAGCCAAGATGCAATGCTGCACTGCACTATGTATTGATCACCCTGCCTTAGTTACCTGGCAGTGCCACAGAACTTTCTATACAATCCTCCTAAAAAGAGCTTCTATTACCCTCGTTAAAATCACACAAACATCTCTATAGAGATTATAGGACTTTTTTATTAATAGCATTTCTAAGAAGTACTATTTCAAATTTCATTCTTGCAGTCAGGATTATCTATAATAACCAGATTTATAGATTTTTTAAAAATTAGGTTTCTCAAATGAGCACTAAACAAAACCCACAGTTTAAATAATATTCCCCAAAATAAACTTTGTTCGATTTCTATACTTACCACAGCTTCCATATCTGAAATGTTTGGTGGAGCAAAAATTGTCTGTACCATAAACTTGTGTTTACTCTTCTCATTGGGATCATAGTCAAAAGGCTGTAGCATTACTAAATAAGAAAAAATGACATATTACATTGTCTTCTGCATTTGTTTGCTTCTTATTCCTATTATCTGATTCACTAGTACACAAGTTTAAAGAAAACCAGGAAGGGTTAAAGAAGCCAAACACTGTATTATTCACATGAGGGAGTCAGTATCAACTTTATGTTTTCTAATTATTTTAAAATTTTCCACCTTTCTGACTTGCTAAGTCTTTAGCAACCCACAAAATAAACAAGTGGGTATTAAAAAAAAACAAGTATCAATCTCTGATTTTACCCCCTAAAGTTACATTTGAGAGTTTTAAAGACCTTGCCAAAGATTAACTATTCTCATGCCTACGAACTTGGATTAAATCTAATAAATTTTCTATTAAAACTAGTTATAAATTTATGCTTTTAGTAGAAATAGTACCTATTAAAATTAGACAACTGGTTTATCTAAAGGAGAAATGCTAAGTAAATTAAAAACACTGCCATGTACTAGTGTCCTAATATAACTAATTTTTTTTTAATATTTTAAATAAATACCATTCAAGAGGAGTTTATCAATTTGTTTAAACCTGATTCTAGGAAAACAAAGTATACAGGGAAATCACATGGCCTCATGATTCCTAGAACTTTTCTAGCATCCAAATAATTATATTCAAATTTTCCTAAACATTTATGATTGTCAGTAGCCTATAAGATATAAGAGGGTTTGTAGAGACTCCATGTGGTTTTAAATTATGCTAAATTATGTAATATAAATCTAATAATGACTAAATTAGCCAATTACATATGCACATATAGTATTGTGAAAACTATTCCCCTAATATTATACTTAAATTATTTCTAAGATATATGCGTCACCACTTTCAGAAAGAGTAATGCAATTAAGTAAACATGAAAAACTTGAATTATATAAGTTTCTAAGCTATGTCTGAGAAGTCCATTAACTACTATCATGGTCAAAAAAAAATTTTAAGGGCCAAATACACAACAGCAGAAAATCTACAGGATAAACATTCAAAATTCAAATAAAGCACAATAAATTTCCATTAATACTCCTCACTAAGCAATCATTACAGGCTAATCACTATAAGCTAGACAAAAAGAAAACTGCAAACATGTTTGTGACTTTATGACAGTTATACTCAAGGCTACAAATAACAAGACTATACATATATATTTATGGACGTGTGTGTGTGTGTGTGCGCGCGCGCTGCTAAAGGGAGAGAAGGGGAAAAATGGGTATGTAAGTACAGAAAGTCAATCAGGAGAAGTTGCTGGAGGAAGTGTAGTTTGTGTAATTTGAAAGACTCCTCGTGGAAAATCCTACACTAAAAATTGGAAGAGCTAAGTTCCAGTGGGAGAAGAGGGATCTGAAGGCATGTTATGCAAATTAGTGTGTCTGAAGTCAGATGCTCAATACAAGGGGTTTATATGGGAGAAAGAACTTTGAAAATTATACATTAAAGACAAAAAATTAATATAGCAAAACTTCAGCAATCTAGAGGAAAAGGTCGTTCTGAATAGTTCTGTGGATCCTAGGGATATAACTGTTTGCACCAAAAGCTATTTTTAACCACATGAATAGAAATAATTCTATTTTCTTCCAATTTAACTATAGGTTTAAAGCTTTAGAGAGCAATTTCCAGAATGCATGTACTCATTGCTTTATCTTATTTCCCATTCATTTTCCCCAGGAACTGATGGCTTGGACTAACAAATATGAAAGCATCCCCCTCCCAGGCCACCATATCACAAGACTCACTACAAATCTCTTTCTAGGGCCTCCTTGCTCTGAGTTTTTAACTATAGCTACTGGGGGAGAATTTAGGCTCATCAAGAACTCTATGGTCTGTCTTCTACTGCCTTTGCAGTCAGGTCCTACTTTTGAATACTCTCAATAGATCTTCCCTAGGCTCTCACTCTTTACATATAATTTGCTATTTTTAACCTCTGTAGCCTTGAAAACCAGAAAACTGATACAGAATTATTATATCTTAGGAAGACTTATCAGGAGCACCCACCATGTTTTGTTTTGTTTTTAAAGTACACATGTCTAGGCTGTGTCCCCAGACATTCTGATCTGGGAGGGTCCATGTGTACTCCTGCTCCCTGTGTTACTATGACACACAGGAAGAGTTGAGAACTACTGCTATAAAGTAAGAGTACTGTAAATGATCTCTTGTGAGGCCTGAGAGATTCTCCTGTAAGTAAGATACTGTCTCATACTTGGTTCCTATTTCTCAGCTATGTTAGAAACTACTGTCTTGGGAAGTCTGAGGAAAGAAAGGAACATTTTATAGAGGGCATGAATTATGGCATCAGCACAGACTTCTCAGCAACAGTAAGCAATCCATCTATGGAAGGAACCAAGCATACATACTTTTTGGATGACAAGCAAACACAAAAAGTAGTAGTAGAAATAAAAGTTTTCAAGTGCAGAGCACTGTTTACAATGAAAAGAAGAAATACTCATCTAATTTGATATAATCAGCAAAAAGAGGCATTATATATTTTAAGCAAAAGATTTAAAGTACTTCTATAGCTGCATGTAACATGTAACAATACCTAGAGATCTGAATAAGAATGAGCAATCACAAAAATGATGTAATATTTCAAGGATAAAATAATAAGAGCAGGGAATGTGGTAGGGAACTGTAGAAATACAGATACACACTAAAGATACAAAATTTTAAATTTACAATTGCTTATAAATTGACCACATAACACCCCTTCACAGATAAGGCTGAGAAATTTTCCGCAACAGTTTGCATATATATATAGTAAGAGAACAGGACATCATTAAAGGCAAGACCAGAATAACTTAAAAACTATCCTCTCCCACCAAATAAAACCCTGTTAATTAAAAACAAATTTAAAATCATCATAAAATATCAAAATTCAAAACTGTATAAATTCTGGATAAGATGTGCTACCTGAAACAGTCACAGTCGACCCTGGGTCAATAATTCCACTGTTGGGCCTCACACAGTACCGCCGAGGTGCTGTAGTCTTCACTTTGAAACATACTTTTCTATCCGATGGATTTCGCAACTTAAGATTTGTAGTGACTACATCTGTGAAGGGGCCTGTAAAGTTCAAAAACCAAAAACAGGGAAAATAGAATTTTTAATTGGATTGTCTGACACATGGAGCAGAATTCAAAATTAAATGTATATAACCTCAATTTTATTTGAAGTATATATTAAGGTCTTTGTACATAAATATACCAAACAACAGCACTTTTCTCTAAGTGGTAGACTTACAAATGAGTTTTACTTTCTTCTTCATTCCTTACCATACTTTACAGAATTCCTATATCAGCATGTAGTATTTCTATCAAATAAAAGTATTTTGAAAGTTTCAATTTATGAAATAAGTCCACAATTATATTCTTACAGTAGGCTAGTACCACATTACTGAAGAGATCAGAATTTTCCAATGGTGTGCAAGCCAGTGCCAAACTTCAAAACTCATTTTACGAGTCAAGTGCAAAAATCTCTACATGACACTAAATCCAATGATAACAGTGCTCTTGCTTCCCGCAATTAGATTTGACTCATTCATTCATTCACTCACATATTTGTTAAGTAGTTATTATAATCATTGTGCCAAATATTCTAGATACAAAGGTTTTTTTGTTTTTTGGTTTTTTTAGATTTATTTCTTAGTGAGAGTGGGGAGGGAGGGAGAAAGGGGGAGACAGAAACATCAGTGAGTTTTTACCTCTACCATGCCCCCACGCAGGGACCTGGCCCACAACCAGGCATGTGCCCTGATCGGGAATTGAACAGGTTAACTTTTCCTTCATGGGAAGAAACCCAACACACTGAGGCCACACCCCTCAGATCTAGATAAAAAATTTTAAAGCTTTGGTTCTACATCCCAGCAACACGAAAGAAAGAATCCAAACAGGTGATCCAATCCTGCCTGAATTAAAGGAGGGGAAAAGATTACAGCCATTTTTGCTCTTGGCTAAAGAAAAGCCTAAAGACAGATTTACAGATTAGACAATAAAAAGAACACCTGTTAATTCAGAGACAGAGCATATACTTAAAAATATTTGCCAATGAGAAGGGATAACTAATACATCTAACTAACCCCAAAGCAATTTTAAATGGTTTTTAAAACTATCTAAGTTACAGTTTTTTAAAAAACCAGAAGATTGAAATCAAAGACAACTACTATAAAGTCTTTCTTTTATTTAAATTGAACAAAAGTAAACATGTCTTTTAAAAATGCAAAGCAAGCAGATCTGCCTAATGCAATGAGAGGAAAAATAAATAAATTTTAAATGCAAGTACTTTAAAAGGTACTTATTTCAAGTCTTAGGAAAAGAAATTATAAAAATCCTATGTTTAAAGTTTCTGAGTTATAAATTATTTTCTAACAAAGATTTAGAACTTGGATGAGAGGATGAAGATACAAATGGGAGAACATTAGAAGAAAACATATGAAGGCAGAAAACAAGTTTCAGAAAATAATTTCATGTAAAAATAGTCAATTAAATCAACAGGTATACATGTCATTTGTGGGGGAGAAATGTATACATACAATATACAGGGTGGGGAAAAAGTAGGCTTACAGCTGTTTGGAAAATAATACAATGATTAATAAATAATAATAAACTGTTTCCTGTATTCACAACGGTAAACCTACCTTTGCCGCGCCCTATACATATGAAGTGTAATCTTTTGAAGTTGCTTTAATTATATGGTCAAGTTAATCATTCAATTTGTATATCATTTTACATCATCCTTTGCTTCTTCTTTAATCCCAACTGCTTGCATTTTTTTATCAGCAGCTAATTAGCAACTCCACCATACGCTGGCATGTGTGAATAAAGGAGAAAACTCCAATCTGCCCATTTTATCACATGAATCCATAAATTGGTTAGCTACTTATGCATTTTAAATTGCTGATAAAACTAGGAGTCTTAAAGGCATAGATTCCAGTCCTTAACATTCTCCAAGTCCAAAAATTACTAGGTAATTGAGAATCTATAAATTTTTATAGGACTACCTCAACTAGGACTTTTAACATGACAAAACATTTCACAAAATTTTAATTTTGAACAATCCTATATTTTCATGACAGAATTATGTAAGGATTTTTAAATTTTAAATTCAATTTTTATAATTCTCAATTTTAAAGAAAAACACTAATTATCTAAAACAAGGTAAAATAACTGATTTTTTAAAACTAATTTAGAAAATAAACATGTCAGTTTCCATCAACATGAATTCTAGAACAGATCTTAAACTTTATATTGCCTAGCAGAGCTTATAAATATTCAGTAACAGATTGTGGTCCTTCAAGACATAAAAATGCAAACTACCTAAGGATGAAGATAATATGTCAAAGAAAAAATCTCCACCAATTTCAAACAAAATTCTTAACTGGGTAAGTCAGCCTTATCAGTAAAGTGTAGAATTATTTATAATAAACCCACCTAACAAATGGATGATATATTTTGCTCCTTTGTGTCCCTCTAACCAAGCCTCTCAACATGGTTGCTGCCAGCAGACTCTAAGCCATTCTCCTGGTTAAAATGGAAAATGAGCAAGTACTGATAACCATCAGCATAAGAATAAGCAGATTATTTAATAGCTAAAAGAGGTCTTGGGAATAAAGATATTATCTGATCCACTCTTACGGGGAATAAAGATATTATCTGGTCCACTCTTATGGGTCACAGAACTCTTTGAGAATCTGATGAAAGCTATACAGTATCCCCAGAAAAACCTACACAGGCAAATGGTCACAATTTTACACAGAATTTTTTGGGAGTAGGGTGAGACAAGGAGATTAGGTGAGGGTGGGAGCGAGACCTGGAACCCTGAAACCTGCAGATTACAAAGACCTAATAAAATCTACTTTACATAACCTCAAAAACACAGAAAAAAAAAATATGTATTTACTTGCTATAAAACAATCCTAAATCCCACAGTAATACTGTCCCTTTCAGGTATTTTTGCCTGACATTTGTGACTGGGTGGAAAAGAGGAACAAGATGTTATAGACGTTCTGCAATGCCAAGGCAGACCCATATAATGAAGTATTATGTCCTTATCCCACACCAAATTTTCAAATACCTCTCTAAAAATTCATATTGATGAAAAAATCTTTTTCAAAAATTCATCTACTGTGTAAAACGGGAAAAAAAATGTTCTTTCTCCAAAACTTTAAAAAGTGAGTTTACCATTCCAAAAAATTATTCTATCAACAGCAATGTCACTCGTGTTACTTGAATCATGTAACTCCAACATATCTGTATCACTCAACAGACATTTGTAGGTGATACATTCACATGACTCTACCTATATGCATAAACATTCATATTTTGCCCTTATTACAAAATGTAAAGAAAACCAGTCAGTCCTCTATTTAGATATAACTGTTGCCTTACTTAAGTGCAAATGTATTTGTTATAAGTAGGTTGAAAGCATCTGGCTACTTCATTATATCTTCTAGCATGTGCCCAAACATTTACACAATAAAATGCATATTTAATTACAAGTTTACTTTCTTTTTCATTATCACTTATGTTATAGTTAGGAAATTATATTAAATTTTTAATTATGTATATTAGCAGGAATTTTATATATATTTCATTCTGGGATGGTAAAGAAGACATTAGAAAATATAAAATATTAAGAAGGGATATTGTATCATACAGTGTTTAAAAATGCTGCATTATATTAATAATCTCTTGATTTACTAATTGAACATTTATCCTCTACAATGTGCAGGTGGTTAAAACCATTACAAAAGACAAGTTAACAGTTATGAAAAAAGGAGGACAGGGGTTAAGTTAGCAGGCAAAGAAAGAGGTAGTAACTGGAAGAGGGTACAGGAGGGCTCTGGAATGCTGGCCACGCTCTGTTTCTCATCCTGAACATTACTTTTGGTAATTCCTTAACTATACATATTTTTTATACAAAACAATAAAGTGTTGTTTTTTTTTTTTTAGAAAAGCTAATCCTGATGTAATGTTTTAAAAAAAAAAAAAAACAGTGCAAAACAGATTTTTTTTTCTCAGTTTTATTCAAATAAAAAGCAGTTTGGGACGTCCAGTCAAAGATGGCAGCATAGGTAAACACAGCTCACCTCCTAGCACCACCATATCAAAATTACAACTGAACTATAGAACCACCACCATTCATAACCATCAGAATGGAAGTCCTACAACTACTGAGTTAAAGAAGAAACCATACTGAGACTGGCAGGAGGACCAGAGAGGTGGAACAGGCTGGTGTAACACCCACATGTGGCAGATAAAAATTGGGAGGGATATCTCAAGAACAAGGAGTCCCTGCTCCACACCAGATGTTCCAGCAGCAAGAATAAGTCTCCATAATTTCTGGTTATAAAAATTTGCAGGGATTGAGGCTGTAGGAGACAGAAACTTATATACAGTCCTAGGCAGTTCCTCTTAAAGGGCCCACACACAAACTTACTTGGACTCACTCCCTCTAAACTCCAGCACAGGGGGTAGCAGATTACAAGGCATCAGAAACATACAGGGAGGAACTGAATTGTTCAGCATCAGGGCCAGAACTGAGGGTCAGCTTTCTTCCAAACAGAAGTGCTGACAGAGGCCACTGTTCCTTTTCTGAGCCCTCCCCTCACAGAGTCACAGAGGTGGCAGACAGCACAATAACAGTCTCCATCAACCAGACTATCACTGTCTGCCCCACCCTGGTGATTCCCTGAGGCCCAGCCCCACCCAACTTTTGGGCCCAACAAGCTGTTTCCAACAGTCTTTTCCATACCAATGGCTTGTCTTGGTCCATACGTCAGATTTTCCTAAATTCTCTCAAAACAAGCAGCATCTAGCTTCAGCGAGCGCTGTACCTCTCACTAAGTTGCCCCAGTCCGGGCACTAGCAGCAACCAGCCTTGGTTCTCTGCGTGGCCTCAACTGGGCACCTCCAGGCCCAACATAAATAGCAGTCATCTGCAGATCACTTTGCAGCTTAAGCTGTGTGACCCTGAACAGAACACAGACAGTGGATGACCTTGGATGTGCCAACAGCAATCAAGGCTCAACTACAACAAGAAGGTGTACAAAGCCCACACAGTGGGCACACCTTGAATACCCAGCTTGGGTAATAGGGTATGCTGTGCCACTGGACTCTACAGGACACCTACTACATTAGGCCACACCACCAAGCCTGGGAAACATAGCAGTTTACCTAATACATAAAAATAAACACAGGGAGGCTGCCAAAATGAGGAGACAAAGAAACATGGCCCAAATAAAAGAACAGAACGAAACTATAGGAAAAGAATTAAAACAGAATAAGCAATCTATTAGATGCAAAATTCAAAACACTGGTTATAGGATGCTCAATGAAATTGAGAACTTCAACAGCATAAAAAAAGATCCAGTCAGAAACAAGATACACCAATTGTAATAAAGAACAATTTACAGGGAAACAACAGTAGAATGGATGAAGCCAGGAATCAAATCAGCGATATTGAATATAAGGAAGCAAAAAACCACCAATCAGAACAGCAAGAAGAAAAAAAGAATCCAAAGTAATGAGGATAGTTGTAAGAAGCCTCTGGGAGAACTTCAAGTGTACCACCATTTGCATCATGGGGTTGCTGGAAGGAGAAGAGAACAAGTCAAGAAATTGAAAACCTGCTTGAAAAAATTGACAGAAAACTTCCCTAACTTGGTGAAGGAACTACACATACAAGTCCAAGAAGCACAGAGTCCCAAACAAGATCAATCCTAAGAGGCCCACACCAAGACACATCATAATTAAAATGCCAAAGGTTAAAGACAAAGAGAATCTTAAAAGCAGCAGGAAAAAAGCAGTTTGTTACCTGCAAGGGTACTCCCATAAGACTGTCAGTTGATTTCTCAAGAGAAACTTTGCAGACAAGAAGGGACTTGCAAGAAACATTCAAAGTGATGAAAAGCAAGGACCTACAACCAAGAATATTCTACCCAGCAAAGCTATCATTAAGAATAAAAGAACATGTAAAGATCTTCCCAGACAAGAAAAAGCTAAAGGAGTACATCACCACCAAACCAGTACTATATGCATTGTTAAAGGGTCTCCTTTAAGAACAAGAAGATCAAAAATATAAATAAAATGACAATAAATATATATCTATCAACAATCAGATCTGAAACAGTGGTCCCCAACCCTTTTGGCACCAGGTATTGGTTTCATGGAAGACAATTTTTCCACGGATCAGCGGGTGAATGGGGGAACAAGAGGCGGAGCTCAGGTTGTAATGCGAGCGAAGCTTCTCTCCTTTGTCTGCCACTCACCTCCTGCTGTGTGGTCTGGTTCCTAACAGGCCACAGACCAGTACCAGTCTGCAGCCCAGGGGTTGGGAACCCCTGGTTTAAAAAACAAAATAAACAAACAAGTAGAACAGAAACAGAATCACTGATACAGAGAACCTTTCTGATGGTGCCCAAATGGGAAGGGGTTGGGGTATGAACAAAAAAGGTGAAGAATTAAGAAGTATAGATTGGTAGTTACAGGATAGTCGTGGGATGTAAGTACAGCATAAGGAATAGAGTAGCAAAGAACACACATGCATGACCCATGGACAATGGTGTGGGAATTGCCACAGGAGTGGACAGGGGGTAGTGCTGGGTGGAGGGGGGCAAAGGAGGAAGAATTGGGACAACTGTACTAGCATACAATATAAAAAAATGTAAAAGAAAGAATAAAAAGCAGTTTTGATGAGGAAGTGAACATTTGAAGCAATTTATATAGAAAATACTTATTGAGAATTTATAAAACTCAATCCCTATAAACGAAGAAAATCCTGTCATTGTCCAATATAAATGCTTAACTTAACATTTAGAAACAATAAATGCAATAATCCATTTTAAGATTACCTGATAGTATACTAGTCACCAATAAGTACCATCTGATACATATACACTGCCTATGTTACAGATAAAATTTCATTGTTTACATGTAATAGTCCACATAAAACAAGAACATTACACATAATTAAAGTTATTATCTCTTTGCACTCTTTCACTGGAAAAAAAAAATACTACAATCAAAATAACTCTACCTTTTAATTACATGGGTGTCCTCTTTTAGTCTCCCCCTTTTAAAGGGCCATAACATTTCCTGTAACTAAGTATTCTCTCCTAACTTCCCTATAACTGTCATTGACAATAAGCCAAAATTCTATTCCCAAATAGAATAGTACCAAATACTAACAATCAGACAGAAATGTAACATATACTACTATGGCTTCTGTATAAAAAGGACCTGAAATTTCAGAAAGGTAGGAAAACGTTAGTTAGGGTAGCTCACCCAGAAAGGATGTCCTAAGTGGGACTGGACTGCCTCCTTTGCCTAAAAACATAGTTTTGGCATAAAATGCCCTTTATATTCAAGCTATCTGTATACCTAAAATTCTAACACACAGGGCAGTGACTTCCTACTAAGCAGTGGAATATTTGTTGTCCAAAACTCTCAGTCTTAAAAAAAAGAAAAAAACATTAAACTAAATAGAACCACTGTGAATAATAAACAAATTTTTAAATGGTTATCATCTATCCATATTTTGATGTGAATTATCATTCAAGTTCTCTTGAAAATCCAAGCTGAGTTTAGCTATAAAGAAAATTGACTTCGGAGAGAGAAGGAAAAAAACCAATTGGCTTTTCCCCCAACAATTTGAAAAATCTCATATAGAGAAACTGAAACAACTGTATAGTGAATAATCGCACATCCACTTACCTAAATTCTAAAATTAGTATTTTGTTCTAATTACTTTGAGACATGACTATTTATCCATCACTGGCCATTCATCTTTTCATCTTATACTTGATGCATTCTAAAGTAAGATGAAGACATCAGGATACTCACTCCTAAAAACTTCAGCAGACACATCAACTTGAGTTCAATATTTGCTTACTGTGAAGAGACTCAAATTTTAATTCAGGATAAAAAGTGTTATATAGCATGTGGCACTTCAGAAACAGAAAAGTCTTCTGAGATGCACTTTAAGAATAAATAGGCAATGCCACATGAACAATTAATGAATGAACTATGTGATATCCATTTAGGCTAGCTACTCAGAGGCCTACAGGGAGATAATTCTCCATGGGTCTCTAGCATTTCTGCATGTTTTTCAAGTGGAGGCACTGGGAGCTTTTATCCAGACTACCTTTTTCAAGGATGTATTAAATAGTCAACCGTATTGGAAAATAATGTCTTTCTCCTTAGGAGAGGGTACATTTGTTTACTGTCCAGTATAATAAAGATAAGCTTTCTGGGGGTGGCGGCGGTGGGGTGGGGGGTGGGGGGAGTGGTTGTAGGAATCAGGCAGGTTTCCATGCAACCCACTGTGAAAGATTTAGCTTCCCTAAACTCAAGGTTTCTCAGCTATGATGAAAACCCAAATATATGGGTAGAATCCACCTGAACTGAAACCCTTTGTATTGCTGCCATAGGGGAGAAGGAAATCAACACAAATATGAAGCTCTTGCTGCTTGCAGGGCCATGAATAATAACTTCCTTTGTCTCTAAACCCAGAAGACATGATGTCTCCTACCAACCACCATAAAACTGTAGCAGGTTAAAACTTCAGATCCTTCAGTTCTTTTTTACTTTATTTATATATATTTTTTAAAGTGGAAGGGAGGGGGAGAGAGAGGGAGAAAAACATCAATGTAAAAAAACATCGATGGTTGCCTCTCTTACTCACTCACCCTGACCTGGGACCGAATATGCAACACAGGCATGTGCCCTGATCAGAATCAAAGTGCCGACCTTTTGCTTTTGCAGAATGATGCCCAAACAACTGAGCCACATGGTCAAGGCACATCCTTCAGTTCTTGCAAGGTCTTTCTGAGTTCTTGGCTATGAGATATAGACTGGTTTAGTCTATACCAGAAAAGTGTAATGCAGCAAAGCATCAAATCTTTGAAGAGAGACATGGCTGACTGTACAGTTCTCATGGCACATAATCTATACCTCTCTCATGGAACTTCTTGCTTTCTTTTATTATTTGTCGTGTGTGTCGGCAGCCGTCCGTCTCGAGAGACGATGGTGTAGCTTCTTAAGAGTCTATCTGCACCGCCGAGAATGGCTGTGCAGTCCGACTCGGGAGTGACACGGTAACTGTCTCCTCCCGTGTTGAATCGACATCTTGCGATGAAGCTACAGAGCCTGGGCAGGGTGATATGGAGGGTCTGCTGTTGCCCATGCAACAGCATGGGGGGGGTTTATTATTTATGTACAGGTATTATCTCACTCAACTAAACTATAAGCCCCTTGTGAAGAAATATTCAATTACTGGAGCAATTAACACAGGCCTAAAGTCACAGTAGCTGCTAACACATTTGTTGAGTGAATATACACTGGAAATACGGTCGAATAGTCACATGAATTCTTTTTAACCAATATACAGCAACAAGAAGTATCAGAAGTATGCATGTTTTGTTTCAAATGTTATGGCCCTAGGTCTTCATAAATCATTTATTCCAATATTTTATGTTTACCCCTTCATCCTATCTTAACTGAAATAGGATAAAAATCCTAACAAGGAAGGCTAGATGCTCAGTTCAAATATATAATATATCTGTACCAACGCAGATGATGATTACTTCATTGTTTCCACAAGTTTTAGTTAATCAACAGCTGACTAATACAGTTTTCCAGTTACATAAGGGTTATGTTACTGAGTACTATCAAGTTGTGCTAACTAAATTATGCGTATAAAGTATACAGAATATCTACTAAGAATATCCACAGTAGCAGAATATCTACTAAGAATATCCACAGTAGCATGGCAGCAGTAGTACTAAAAAATAGTTATAACAACAGAAGTTTTTACAATAGCTAGCTTTCATTGGGCGCTCATCATCTACAAGTAACTGCATGAATTAAGACATTTAACACCCTCTAACAACCCTATGAAGGTAAATACTTTTGTTTTATATTATCCTCATCTTACAGATGAGTCAAACTCAGATTCAAAGACGTTAAAACACTTGTCCAAGGTCATAAAACCACAAAGCAATGAAACTGGGAAGTCAAACTAGGTCTGATTCCAGAGCCTGATGTCTCATAAATTCTGTGTGTGTTTTAGGCAAATACCTAGCTATACCTACTTCCTATTTCACAAGCAGTCCAGGTAGATTTCTGCTACATTAAAGCATGAAATTGCAGTCAAATTAGTAACATAAAAAAGATTTTTAAATAGATATTGTATTTCCCTTGGTCCCAAAGGTCAACAACGAACTTTTCCTAAAACAAGTATCAAACACTGTATTTTATGTTTACATCCAAGAAAGCCCTAAAACAGTTTCAATACAAAATTTTAAAATGAAATTATCTTCATTTATTTACCTTCTCTATAATATGTTTTTAAACACACTGAAATCTATGACTTTAGATTACTTTTTAAAATCTAGATAAATAGGACAAAAAAATTAAAGAGAAATGGATATTTTGGGAGAACTTGAAATAAACATCACCACTTACAGATCTAAAATTCTTGTTAGATTAGAAGCAAAATATATATAACATGAAAAAGTGTAAATTAGACATTACAGGATAAAAACGTGGAGTTACACACAGAAAACATAAAAAACTACAGTGAATGTTAACAGTAGTAGGTAAACATTATTAATTATACAACCAGAAGGGACATTTAAATGTGTATACATATTAGCTTAATTTGTTCATAAAACCATTTACTGGTAAAGTCCTAGGAGGAAAAAACTGAAAAAATTCAGGAAAATGAATTGGGTTGGCCAAAAAGTTCATTTAGTTTTTTCCATACAATAGCTCTGTTAGTGTTTAGTTGTCTTTTTAACTTCATTCCAAATTTTTTAAGACTGTATTATGACAGCTGTTCTATCAGCATGCATTAAAAAAAAAAAAAAAAAAAAAAAACCCTCAGAGCTGGCAAGCTGTTGCCATATCTGAGACTCCATCAACCCGGCTGACATTGTTTGACCAGCCTTGGAGATCTCCAGAGACTCAGCGCCCCACCGAATTTACAGGCCCACCCAAGCTGCTTTTCCATATGATGGCTGGTCTTGGCTCATGCTTCACAACTTCCTAAATCCTAGCAAACAAGCAACAGCTGGCCTCAGTGAGCCCCAGGCTCCAAGCTAGCAGCAGCCAGCCAAGCAAGATTCGCAGCTTGACTTCACCTGAGAATCTCCAAGCCAGCAGAAGCAGCAGCCATCTCAGATTGCTTTATAGCTCAGGCTGGGTGGCCCCAAGCAGAACACTGGGTGGAGGCTGACCTTGGCCTGTACTACCAGGGAATGCCAAAGGCCAGTGCACCCAGTGGACAGCTACACCACAACAGAGCACCACCACCTTGACCCTGCACTACTGGCTGACCCTTCATGGAGGACGGAAGTTGGTGGTCAGTGGTCACAGCCAGTACTTTAAGCTGACTGACCTGGGTAAATCCCTCCCATTGATCTGCCAACAGCAACTAAGGCTCAACTACAAGACAAGGGTGTACTCAGCCTACAAGAAGGACATACCTCAAGTACCCAGCTGGAGCGAATGGGGAGGCTATGCCACTGGACCCTACAGGACTCCTACTACATTAGGTCACACTGCCAAGACACGAAGTCAAAGCAGCTCTACCTAATACACAGAAACAAACACAGGGAGACTGCCAAAATGAGAAGACAAGGAAACAGGGTCCAAATAAAACTGATAAAAACTCCAGAAAAAGAGCTAAACGAAATCGAGATAGGCAATCTATCAGATGCAGAATCAAAACACTGGTTATAAGGGTGCTCAAGGAACTTAGTGAAACCCTCAACAGCAAAAAAAGAGATCCAGTAAGAAATGAAGGGTACACTAATTGAAATAAAGAACAATTTACAGGGGAACAGTAGAGTGGGTGAAGCCGAGAATCAAATCAATGATATGAAACATAAGGTAGCATAGACCAACCAATCAGGACAACAAGAAAAAAGAATCCAAAAACCTGAGGACAGTATAAGTAGCCTCTGAGACAACTTCAAAAGGTACAAAATTCACATTACAGGGGTGCCAGAAGGAGGAGAAAGAGCAAGAAATTGGAAATCTATTTTTAAAAAATGAAAAAATACTTCCCTAAATTGGTGCAGGAAATAAGATATGCAAGTCCAGGAAGTATAAGAGAGTTGCAAACAAGATCGATGCTAAGAAGCCTACTCCAAGACATATGTAATTCAAATGCCAAAGGTCAAAGATAAAGAGAGAATCTTAAGGCAGCAAGAGAAAATAAGTTAATTACCTACAGGGAAGTTCCCATAAAACTGCCAGCTGATTCCTCAAAAGAAACTTTGCAGGCTAGAAAAAATTAGCAAGAAATATTCCAAGTCAAGGGAAGCAGGGACCTACAGCCAAGATTGCTCTACCCAGCAATGATATCATTTAGAAAACAAAGGGTAAAGTGCTTCCCAGACAAGAAAAAAACTAAAGGCGTTCATTTCCACCCAACCCTTATTATATGAAATGATAAAGGGACTTATTTAAGAAAAAGATGATCAAAACTATAAACAATAAAATGGCCAGAAATACATATCTATCAACAATTGAATTAAAAAACAAACTAAGCAAACAAGAACAGAGACAGAATCATGGATACAGAGAGCGTTTTGGTAGTTGCCAGATGGAAGGGAGGAGTGGGAGCACAAATAGGTAGTTTTACAGAATAGCCATGGGGATGTAAAGTACAGTACAGGAAAGAGAGTAGCCAAAGAACTGATATGCATGACTCACAGACATGAACAACGGTGAGGGGACTGCCTGAGGGAGTGGGGGTGCTGGGTAGGGTGAGTGACCAAGGAGGAGATATCAGGACAACTGTAATATAATCAATAAAATATAATTTTAAAAAATAAAAATAAAACAAAATAAAAAACATCAAAATTGGTGAATTTTTGTGCAGCCATTTTAATACTGAAGGTGGAAGAAAATACACATTTTCAGCATATTATGCTTTATTGTTTCAAGAAAGGTAAAAACGCAAAAATAAGATTTGTGCAGTTTATGGAGAAGGTGCTGTGATTGACCAAATGTGTCAAAAGTGGTTTGCAAAGTTTCTTGGTACTGTTGACATTTTGGCCAAATAATTCTTTGCTGTGGGGCTGTCTTATGCTTTGGAAGATGTTTAGCAGCACCCCAGCCTCTAGCCACTAGAAGCCAATAGCAGGAGAGAGCTGACATACTCAAAATATTCAAATCAATGAAGTTATTGGTAAAAATAAAAAATGTGTCTTTTATTTTACAGAAAAAACCATATGGGCATTTTGGCCAACCCTATATCTTCTCAGAAAGTTATTCAACAGGTTTCCAGCAGTGAGAACAAAACTTAGAACACAAGACTGAACAATTCATCTTCCCCTATAAATTGTAAAAGTAAAATTTTGTCATAGAGAAAATAAACTGAACAAAAAACACTATTATATCAAGGTATTCTGTACCTTTAAAGGTATGGCAGTCACTGCAATTCACGTCAGATTATCCAAATAACCAAAATAAAAATAAATACATATGTAAATATAAATATATAGACAGGAATATATGGGCATATATAGCTACAAAATAAAAGTCAGTGAAAATGCTGGCCCATGTTCTTATTACATTGCAATCTCATATTTTAAAGCCCTCTTGTAATAATGATTCATTTTAAACTGGCATCTCTATTTTTAAAAACATTAACTGAATCAAATCACATCCTTAAAAAGCTGTAACACACATAACTAAACTTCTCATTCCTTTAAATCTAAATTTTGAAAATAGTACCAAATGTTCATGGTAATTCTAGCTACAGAGAACATCCCAAATGCCAGAGAAAAAAAGCAACTAAGCAAACTATGATATATTAATGACTTAAGTCATCAAAAATGATGTCTATGTGGATGTTTCTTCTATAAAAATTTTAGACATGGTCTACACTATTTTTATATAATGTGCCACAATCATGAAACAACTTCACAGATCATGAAGTCCCACCTTGTTGAAGTAATTTTACTGTGAAGAATAAAACCATACTTAAGAGATTATAAAGATATATGCAATATGAATGACACAGGAAATGAAGGATGGCCTCACTAGGAGAAACTGGATTAAGGCAAACTTATTCCTAGGACCACAAGATCTCTTGCCTGATTTTCTCTCCCTCCTCTCTCACCGAGCTTGCTTCTGCTTATACAGTGCCCAAATCAGTCACTGTCTCCAAGGCTATGTGACCTTAAAAGTCTAAAGCCTATCGTCATCTAACTATAGTTGTGCTTAAAGGGGAGACATCAAAATTTTGACTGGTCAGTCATCAGCGTATCTGTCTGGCCTTGGTTTACATGCCTACCACTGAGCCAATCAACACTGTCCAGGAGAAAAGGGGTCCTATAAATTTGTCCACTGCTTAGACCTACCTACCTCTTTCAAAGTCTATGGGCAGGGTCCATTCTCAGAGAAATATTCCCAAACAAATCTACCATACTTCTCACAAGAGGCCAACAATAAGAGCTCGATGAAACATAACATATATATGTACAGTTAGGGTCTGTGAACTGTTACAGGAAAGTTATAAATAAGATTTCCTTTCAGATAAACATGGTCTTCTACTTCGTCTTTATAGGCCTTGATTTGTGAACTGTTACTACACAGTTATGAACATCAGACTTGTTTCCTATTTACATGTATATATTTTCCCTCATTAAGACTTCACACTGTGTAAAAGGACTGTTATTAATGAAAAACAAAATGATGCAGGAATGACAAATGAGACCAAAGGCATCAAGTATAATAGCAAATTAATTTTTTTCTCTTATTACAAAAAGCACTGTTTGTTGTAAAAATCTTGGAAAACACAGAAAAGTAAAAATATAAAAACAAAAGACATCCAAATTCTAAAGTAGAGCTAATACTTGCTAATATTATTTTCTTTACAATTTTTTCATGCACATATTACCATAAATGGGCTCATATTTATATAACTTTTCAATGGAGGTATAAGGCTACTATCACTAAAAGTGAGACCACCAGACAATATCCATACCTGATGTGACACAAGTCTATCTATTAAGTATTTTTATCAAAAAAAGATTGAAACATGAATGTAATCAAAGCCTTAAATCTAACTCCAAATTTACAAGAAATACATATCAGAAATATCAGTAATATTGGACATTCTCCTGGACAACCTAATCTTTTCACCAAGTAAATGGCACGATTTAAAAAAAAGAAAAAAGGGAGGTAGAGGGGAGGCACTGTTTAAGACTTGGACACAATGTACAAATTGAACAATTTAGCAAAAGAACAGGAGTACAATGGAAAATTTTCAGTAATTAAATATTAGATGATGTTAAAGAATTACTTTTGGTTTCATTAAGTGATAATAGTGTCATGATTATATTTTTTAATGTCCCTTTTGTGTTTATTAGAAATGTAAGCTCAAGTATTTAGGTTTGAAATGTTATGATAACTTGAATTCATCTTAAAATACTGCAGAAAAAAACAAATATGGTAAAACGCTAATATTAAACTTACATATATGAAGTTGCTAAATTTAATGTATAGAGGTTCATCAGAATCTGTTTTTATGAATGTCTGGAAGTTTTCATAAGAAGTTGTAAACCTTTAATCAAGTAATTTGAGCCATTTCAGTTCTAATAAACCCAGTAAACAAGCACTTAATTTTTTTTAAAGGATTTTTCTGTAGTATACAAAATAATACTACATTTTGTTGTCTGTGCACTATAATAAACCAGTAAACATTTAATTTTAAACAACTTTTTTACAGCTGAAGGAGAAATCAAGACCCATCCTAGAGTAACTACTATCCCCTCCAAAAGTCAGATGAAACTTCACTGAATGGTCAGTCAAGATAAAATACAAAAGCAACAAGAAAAAGACAGGTCAAGAAGTGCCTCTGAGAAAATAAAAGGATGCCTGCTAACAGACCACAGACCATCTCTACATGGTTACGGAAGGTCTTCCTTAAAGGAAATTTAAAGATACCAGTAGAGTAAACCAAAAACAAAATTACTAACAATAACAAAATACCAAACTTTAAAGAACTTAATTAAGGTTTCTAAATTCATGATATTTTTCCACTTCGTAGAAAAATGTTTTCTTTTTGTACTCAACTGTCATATATATATTCACAAAACTTTAGGGCCAAAACAACACTCAAGGTATCACCTAATCCTACCTCTCACTTTAACAATGAAAAATTAAAAAGTGAAGCATAAAGAATGAGCAATTTGTCTATGGCTAGTCAGCTCTTAACAAAATGCCTTACTATTCATCCCTTTTCCGCAACTACAAAATTTTGAAAACACAACCACCTACAAAGGCAGATGAAAAACCCTACTAAAAGACATCCAAGACTAAAAACATGGAAATTACAAGAGAAATCATCTGATGCAATCAACGTTTACTGGACAATAATCCCATGCCAGATCTTGTTAGTATGGATTTAAAAATAAAAGAAATTAGTATATCCTCAAGTAGTTCGTAGTACAATTTGGGAAGGGAAAAATATGTAAGCATAAATACTGTATAATGTGGTAAGTGCTGTTATTACAGATAAACACAAGCTTCAGCAGTGGAACCAAGGAAGGCAATGTTCAACTCAGCCTGCGAGAATCTAAGACTTGACAAGCGATTCTTAAACTGGAGACTGCCTGACATATGTGAAGGAGAACAATATTATGAACAGAACATGTGCAAAGTCTTCCAACAGCTTAAACTGCCTGGCAAATGATTTCATATAACCTTTTGTATAACCAAAGCTATGGACAGAAGAGAAATAGAGAGGTGGGGATTGGATTTTTGACTTAAAATGTCAAGCACATAAGGGGAAATTATTGCAGGTTCTTTAACCAAGGGAAGACCAACATCAGATTTTCATTTTTCAAAAGGTAGTTCTAACAGCAGTGTGGAAGACAGGCTGAAGAGAGAGGGACGCTAGAGATCAAGGAGACCAGTATGGTGACTAGTAGAGAAAAGATAAAAAGATTAATCACTTGAAATAAAGAAATTATCCAAAGCCCAGATCTCTCCCTGAGTAACACATCCTTATAACCAAACGCCTATAGTCACTTCATTAATATCTTGAAAGGACTTAAAACATATCTAATGAGATCACAAGTTTCCTCCTACCACTCTCCCACACACCCCCCCAAATAAAACAAATGCATTTGGTCCTCATCCAGATACAATGTTTCTTTGCTCAGTGCATAACACCTCAGAAATCCCAGTAAGCCAGGAATCTAAGAGACATCCAGATACCTCTATTCTCAGTGTACATATTTAATAGACTGCCAAGTCTCATTGGTTTGTACCTCTAACTTTTTCATCATCTCCAACACCCTTCTCTCAGTCCAGGTTGTCATCTCTTGCCTGGACTGTGGTAATGCCTAATTCATCTATATCTCCCTTCTATTGTTACTTCATATTGCTACCAGAACTATATATACAAATATGATATCACTCCATTCCCTCTACCTCTACCATTCCACCCACTTAACATCCCTCAGTGGGTTAGGATAAAAACAGAACTCCCTACTTAACCTATTAAACCACCACGACACTCATCTAGGCTTTTTCCACTACTTTCACACTTACTCATTCAACCGTGTAAATATTAATAGCATGAGATGTTATTTAACATGTTAAAATTTTATGTTAAATAATATGTAAATGTTTAATGGTCCCTCCAGTCATAGGATCTTTCTTTCTACTGCATTTTCCTTTCTTCCTCACCCAGATAACTCCTAGTCACTCTTAGGAAATCTTAAGTCCAACTGTGACAGTATTCCCTGATCAGATCAAAGTCCACTATTTTATGTTTTCATAATACCACATACCTCTTTGTGACATTTTCTTTTTCTGACTATATGATTAGTGTCTATCTCTCCCATTTGAACTGCCTCATGAAAAGATTTTATTTTACTCAAAATTATAGTTCCAACATTTATTCACCACACATTACATATAGCACAACCATTCTCGGTGGTGCAGATAGACTCTTTTTTTTTTTTTGTTTATTCATTTCTTTTTATTTTATCAAAGTAAATTTATAATGATTTTTTTTAAGTGGGGAGGAGAACAAGAATTATTTTTGGCAAGCCGGAGGTATGACAGCACAGGAAATGGATCTTGTGAAGTGTAAGGAGGGCATGTGACAGACAAATTAAGTGTGATACTTGTCATTCACCAGATAGACTCTTAAGAAGCTACACCATCGTCTCTCGAGACGGACGGCTGCCGACATATAGCAAAAGCTCAAATTTTTATTGTATAATTGAATGAATTAAAACAAACAAATTTAAAACTGGAGACAGATTCAAGAGTTATCTCTGGGGTGCAGAAATACAGATATTATTAGATGTGTATAGATTTTCTGGTTTGAGTAATGATGATGCCACTAAAAAAATTTTTTTAAGTGGCAGGGGTCAGGGGTCGGGGGGGGGCAGGCTTGGGTAGTAAAAACCCAGTCTGGTATGTAATGAGTGTGAGATGTCTGATAAACATTCAAATCCAAATAGTTGATAAATAACTAGTATGTATTCCAAAACTGACTGTAAAGTCTAAATTAAAGTATCAATCAGAGTGTGCAACAATGCATACCAAGCAAGAGAAAGGAAGAAGAGAAGCCCTCAGAACAATGAGACTAAACAAGGAAAATTCAGAGCTAGAACTGAAACCAAATCAGAATCACAGAAATGTTGGCATTTTTAAAAAGGCCACAAATGAGACAATAAAGGGAACAAAGAAAATTAGAAGACAACTGTATCTTAGAAGTCAAAGGAATTGAAATTTTAAAAAGAGGAACTATCAATAATGTCATGTGCCAAAGAGAGGCAAGTGAGATAAAAACTGGAAATGATCAATGCAGTTAACAACCAATAAGTAGTAAGGACAGAGACAGTACTACAATGGACAGGAGGTGAGGAGCTGGAGAGACAATTAATATGAACTATTTTTTCAAGAAGTCTGACAGCAAAAAAATGATGGTCAGGGAAGAACATGTATTGTACCAGAAGGAATTAGGGGTCAAAGAAGTATTTTGTTTACTTGTAAAATAAAGACTTAGGTGTATTTATATGTTTAAAGGAAGAAACCAGTGGTTGAACACATGAGGGGGAAAATATCTGATGGAACATGGCCTAAATATGACTCATAAGGGTTTTTACCTTAACCAGCAAAAACAGTAAATTAACAAACTTGACTATGAGATGTGTCGTTCTTTCTCAGGGAAGAAAATATGGATGTGTGCAAATAAACCAATGTTACAACAGACAGCACATGATGGAAGGGCTTGTGTGGCATACTTAAAAAAAAAAAAAACCAGGCTGTCATTCAGTGGGCAATCTTTTAAAAACTTTTAAGGAATGGAGTAGTAAGATGATGTCTATTGGTGGGACACACACAATCACCACAGAGGTTTGATGTAGCCTCTGTGAAATAGAAGTTGATCTGAAACATCTAAAAATGTGCCAGATATCCAAAAGTAGGGGTATTATGTATCTTTACTGGTGCTTTCTTAGTGATGTACTGGCTGACACATCACAGGTCTCCTGGTCCCTCATAGAGTTTAATTTTCTTTATTAATTTGTTATTTTTATGGGCCACCCTCAAAACATTGGTTTTGGTCTATTTTCCTCTTTCTCTGATCATTGAGGAAAAGACTATATTAGCAATTTATTTTCTAGACATTCTTTTTCATTCACACTCTCCTCCAAAATTATGGATAGGAAAAAACAAAGTGTTATGTAATACAAAAGAAATTTTACAACAGTAAAAATTTCAGGGATAAAAAATAGTCTCTCATGTGTAATAACAAATTTCCAGTCTGAATTCTAGGTCAAATTACTTAAGAGTTTAAACACAGAATTGAAAATATCTCCTTTTGCTTTACTAATGTAACAGAATTCTACCTCACAATTCACTACCTCAATATAAAAACATTTTCATACATTAACAATTATGTTATACAAAACAATCAATAAATTTTTTTGAGTAATACAATATTGAGGTACATAGAAAATGAATTAAACTGGTATCTGCTTCTCCACAATCGTCTCTATTACTGAAATGTAGAGTCAAAATAATTCAAATAAACCTACTAGAAGACAATATTCTGCACAACTATCATTTAAAACAGACTTTTGCTTAATTAAGTTACAGGTGATTTAGGTCAAGTAGGAGTTAACTTTTTATATCACCAAAATAAGCATAGATTGTTGATTGTATATGAATCGCCTCACTTAAGAGTTGAACTGTGCATTAGAATATTGAAAAAAATTTCATCAAAGCAAACTATTGTACCCTTGACTAAAAGAATAACACTGAGAAAGAAGGAATCAAATCGAAACCAAATGTCACCTCCTAATTCATCCTCCCCCTATCCTTCCCCAATCCTTCCATTATCACACCTTTAAACAGAAGCACACAGTAAACCACTGGGTATCTAAGTATAAGTCATACATTCTCTCACATCAGTGGTAAAGCAAACTATCATCCCTTGACCAATCAATCCCCCACCCCACCCCCAACTGAAAACTAGCTTCTTCCCAGAAAGCTTTCTAAATGAATGGGGGAGGGGGAAGGAGAGAAGAAAGGGTTCCTTTCCTCATACTTGTTTGCCTCCATCTATATACCTTCTGTCCCCAACACTAGTCTCAGAGTTTTTCAAGGGCAAAGATATAACCTCACGCATTTTACTGTTGTTTAGCTGTACGCTTTCTCCATTAAATCATAAACCGTATGACTCTTTTCTCCAGCATGTTCAGCACTGAATTCCAAAAATAAGCTGATACCTGTTGAATGAATTGCTCATTGTTTAATACTATTACAAATACAGAGACAGCACAAAGTTTTCAGCAACTGTTCTCTATTGTCCCTTTAAACAATTCAATCACTTTTTTAGGTCAATTTTAAATGGCAGTCATTGGTGTTCAAACTTTTTTAAATGGGCCTTGTGGATTACTTTCATCTATAAACTAGAACAACCTTTTCTCTAATCATAGCTAGTAATTCTTGAATACCTAAAATAAGTGAAATATATGGATAAGTCATTGTGTAGGGTTTCTGGTTAACTTGCTTCTCTGCTATTACTAGTCTCTTACTTTTGCAACATTACAACTTCTCCAGGGAGAAAGCTTCAAACTGTGGAAATTTCCTGGCCTAAAACTAGTTTTAAAGGCTTCTAAGTCCCTAACAGCAATATACACATGGTTAGCCAGTAGAGGAAATTTCTTCGGTAAACTCAGCCTGTCAAAAAGTAAAAGAAAAATAATTAAATTCTGAGAAGAATTTAATGATTACTCAAAGGCTTTTTTTTCAGCTAAAACTATGTAAAATCATGCCACATACATAAATTTGATGCAAAATGCACTTATATAGTGCCCCTCAAAATATTTCAGTCTTAAAACCAAATCCTCACCTAACAAGCAGCTCACTCATGTACATTTCCATTCAAAGAAATTTGTAAATGCACTAAAAAACTTACAAAATAAAGGAATTATATATTACTCTCACATAATACCAGAATACAATATTTTTAAATGCCTAAAACTATTTAAAAATTCTCCTATGTAAATCAATTTGATCATTTTTCGTTTGGACTCAATCTTATACAATAAAAAATTAATTTTTTAAGCACTGGAATGGCTATACATTTCACAAAAATTGTTCTCATGATACTGGAACTGAAATACACAATACTGAATCCTCCAAATAGATTCACTTCACACTTAACTGAAGATAGGAAGAAATCTTTCTATTTAAGAAGCCTACACACGTGCATTACTCCTAAACAAGAAACCTGTCCAGTTTAATTCTATTCCCTAAAGAACCCTACATATTGAAAAGCAAATGGGCCAAAGAGCACCTTGGATGCCTTAAGGATCACCAAAGCCAGATAACTTACCACAGGTATTGCTGTAAAATAAATAAACGGTGCTCCAGGGCTGAGTGGCACCTTATCAGCCTTCAGGGGGGAGGGGGGTGTTAGGAAACCACAAACGTAAGGGCAGGAGCCACAAACACTGAAGATTCCGCAACAAAAGAGCTCAATTCGAGGGTTAAACAAGAACAAACGCTGGGTCTGCCCCTCCCGGGAGGTAAGCTGAAAAGTACCAGAGGACCAGGAAGACGTCTGCTATTAACCTACTACTCTCAATTCTGGAACTGACGCAGAGCTTTCCAGCCCGCACGCACGCTAGGATCTCTGCAAACACAACTAAGTCACAACCAGAAGACTTCATGTGTTTCTCCTCCTCTCTAGCTCTTGATGTACTTGACAGCGACTGATAAACGGGACCAAACGGTAGGGAGCAACACCCTCGAAGAGGACCGAGGGCAGGCACCTACCCCCTCGTAGGAGGCGGACGGTGGGAGCCGGGGCCGGAGAGGGGTTCTCTCTCGGAACCTCGTCCAGGGGCCTCCACGCGGCTGCTAGCCTCAATTCCCACCGCCTCTGACAGCCGGCGCGGGAAATGGACGCACTTGCGCCCTCAGAACTCCCCTTTCCAACACAGACCAGAGTGCACGCTCTAAAGTCACCACCCACCCACGCCCTCCCAGACAACGCCCGTCGGCCTTCGGGGACCAAGGACAAGTGCCAGGCGCGGACAGTAGCGCAGGCAGCACCAGGAGGCGCCCCCGCGGGGCCGCAAGATGGCGGCGGCGGCGCCAGAGCCGGGGCCCTCAGCTGCCACCGGGCAAGCGCGCGCACCGAAGCGCGAGCGAGCAGGAGAGGGAGAGGGCCTGGGCGTCGGGCAGGCCTGCCGAGGGCCTAGGCGAGGCGCCGCGGGAGAAGGAAAGTGCTGGGGCGTGGGGGAGGGGACGCTCACTCGGGCCCCGGCCACAGACATTCTCTCCACACCCGTCATCCCCCCCAAATCGAGCCCTCCACCCGTCCTACCTCAATCAGGGCCTACCTTCTTCCTGCCTACCTTTGAATTTGAGGTCTGTGGGAGGGTCGAGGACCAGGATCTGCTCGTGCTTCGCCATGGCCCCAGAGGCGGACGCCATCGGAGAGACAGCGCAAAGCGGGGGCGCGCCCGCTGCGGCGGTTTGCTTGCCGGGGACGGAGAACGACGGCGGCGACGGCTCGGACGAGCTCTAATATGGGGACAGTTTACGGCTCCCGCACCCAAATGCCTGCCGCTATGTCCCTGGGTGGGTGGACCGCCTGCTAGGTCAGCAGCTCCGGGTCTCACAACTGACTCAACCCCACACCAGCCGCCCCGGCCACGCGCACTGCGACCCACGGCGCCCCACGTGACGACTTCGTGCCTACGTGCGCGCCCCGGCAGCTGGGAGCCACTAGCGCTCCTCCCGCCCAAGAGTTCCGCTCTACGCGGCGCGGCTGGTGCGCGTGCGCTCTCTCGGCCTCAAAGCCTCCGGGAGTACAGTCCAGCTGTCAAGTGAATGGGCTTGGGCAGGGGGCGGAGCTAAATTCCTTGGGACCCATGCGCGCGCACCGCAGGGCAAAAGGACACAATCCTCGATCACGTTTTAGCTCCTAATACAGTTTTATGAAACCGGAGGACCCGCCATGGCAGTGCATCGCTACCTTCTAAGAGGGAATCCCTGATAAAGGGAAGGAGTAGTGAGACTCAGACTCAGACTCATTTACAACAACTCCCAGCATGCTCCATGCGGGGTGGAGGTTCCGCCCAGGGCCTGGTCCATTAGCGAAACTGCACGGTGCTTGCTGGGAATTGTAGTAGTGTTTGTGGGACGAGGGGAAGAGAATGAGATCCTTTGGAGGCAGGTTGGGTGGGGCCCGCTGACGCTTTTTTGGCTCTCAGCGTCTAGATAGCGCTAAGGGGGGAGGAGGGGGGTGAGAACGAAACAAAACTTTGTGGAAACCATGAAACCATGCCGGGATTTTCTATTTGCTTTCTAATTCTATCCGTCCTTCTATCGGTAGAGGTGAATTCTCTGCTGTATTCCAGTCCTACCTCTCCTGCTTCCTGAATTCTCTCCAGTGATACAAAAGCAGATGAGGAAACACACCTTGTGTTAGAAGCAAACGTGTCGTTGGGCACATCTGACAAGTCATACGTAATCAACCTAGGAATAAAAGTCAAAATCTACAGCGTTCAGTTATAGTCTATTCTGAGTTCTGGTTAATGATAGACCCAAACCAAAACAGCTGTCACGTTCACATATTGGAAATTAATTCCATCTGCATCATTTATAGCATGTAGTAAACTAAGCTAAAAGAGGAAAATCCCAGCAGTGAAGTTGCTGACAAATCTTTAACCAATTGCCCAGGTGATCGGGCACAGGAACATTAAGTGAAATAAATGAATGTGCTGTATATAAACCTTATAGTCCTAACTGAATTTAAATCCCTAGAAGCAGCACAAAACAAAGGACATGTTGGTGCTGCTCCCATTAAGGAGTAGCCCGGGTTGTCCAGAAAACAGATGAGACAAAAGGAACAGTAGTCTAAGCATGGTCACAAAGTCCAAGATTTCACCTGCAATCCAGGTATCAGAGCTCAGCTAAGAATAGCTTTCCAGAATAGCTAACCTAGCATTCACAGAAGTTTGTGCTTGCTACGTACGACTAATGAATGTATCTTCAGCCATGAAAAACCTCAGAGAATAGGAGTGCTTAAAAAATTTGAAAAGCAATTCTAAATTCACCTTTACTTTGTTTTTTATTCACAAAAATTATTTTCAAATTTCAATTACAGTATCATTAAAAATGAATACAAAATTTATATGTTTATAAAAGGGGAACTTAAAGTTTTTTATGTTTAGATTTACTGCGTTTATTCTCAAATGGTTATCAACGTTTTTTAATTGTATTTTTCCATTACCATTTATCCCCCTTAAACTCCCTTCCCCTCAACCACCACACTATTGTCCATGTCCGTTTGGTTATCAACTTTTTCCTTTTTGCTCATTCAAGTTGAGATTGACATTCATGCCACAGGATGGTATCCTACATATGTTTAGTTGTGAACTGACAAGACTAAAACTAACACAAACTCTCTTTTTTCCCCTTGCTTAACAAATCTTATCCATGGGCAACTTAGCCTTGACTGAACTAGTTCCACCACAGCTAGGTGGACATTTCTCCTATCGGAAGCATAAGGGAATCCACAATCTGCAAACAGCCAACTAGTAGGTATAGCATGCTGGGAAAGTTACCAGTCACTCCTTTAGGGGACAACGACTGCCCATTCACCCTGAGTTCAATGGCAAGCTGAAATTGGATGTACGTATTCTAGTTTCCCAGTCTACATATCATGAAGACACCTCCGCTCATTTAAGACATAACCTTTGGAATCAACTTTTTCTCTTCTCAATATTGCTTCATAGATCATATATTCTTAATATCTATATGAATATAAGTATGTGGTAATCTAAGAATACATGAAATGTCTTTGGAGTAATTCTCTTATTTAGTTTTGGAGTATTGTATTTATCATAACTCAGAGCCCTCCTGAATCATCTGTCCATCACTAAATAGTGCACTATTTCAGTGGTTTGTGCTTGGGTATTTATTAATACCTTCCTAATAACAGTTCAAAAAACTTCATAAACATCATCACATTCTACTCAAAACCTTGAAATAGAAAGTGTTATTTTTATTGTTTTTTAATTATATTTTACTGATTATTCTATTACAGTTGTCCTAATTTTTTGCCCTTTGCTCCCCTCCACACAGCAACCCTCCCATTCCCTCAGGCAGTCACCACACCATTTATTCATGTCCATTGGTCATGCATATAAGTTCTTTGGCTACTTCGTTTCCTATACTTAATCCCCTCACCTCTCCATCTATTCCTCCACACCCCCTTCCCATCTGGCAACCATCAAAACCCACTCAGTACCTATGATTCCGTCTCTGTTCTTCTTGTTTGCTTAGATTGTTTTTCACATTCAATTGTTGGTAGATATGTATTTTTTGCCATTTTATTGTTCACAGTTTTGATCTTTTTCTTAAATAAGTCCCTTTAATATTTCATATAATAATGGTTGGGTGATGATGAGCCCTTTAGTTTTTTTTCTTGTCTGGGAAACTCTTTATCTGCCCTTAGATTCTGAATAATATCTTTGCTGGGTAGAGCAATCTTGGCTATAGGTCTCTGCTTCTTGTGACTTGGAATATTTCTTGCCAATCCCCTCTAGCCTGCAAAGTTTCTTTTGAGAAATCAGCTGACAGTCCTATGGGAAGCCCCCTGTAGGTAACTAACTGCTTTTTTCTTGATGCTTTTAAGATTCTCTTTGTCTTTAACCTTTGGCATTTTAATTATGATGTGTCTTGGAGTGGGCCTCTTTGCATTCATCTTGTTTGGGACTCTGTTCTTCCTGGAATTGCATGTTCACCAAGTTAAGGAAGTTTTCTCTCATTATTTTTTCAAATAGATTTCCAATTTCTTGCTCTTTCTCTTCTCCTTCTGGCATTCCTTGATGCAAATGTTGGCTCACTTGAAGTTATCTCAGAGGCTGCTTATACTATCCTTGTTTTTGTTTTTTGTTTTTTATTCTTTTTCTTGTTGTTGTTCTGATTGGTTCTATCCGTCCTTATGTTCTAAATCAATGATTTGATTCTCAACTTCATTCATTCCACGGTTGTTTCCCTGTAAATTGTTCTTTATTTCAATTAGTGTATGCTTCATTTCTGACTGGATCTTTTTTATACTGTTGAGGTCCTTGAATATCCTTATAACCAGGTTTTGAACTCTGCATCTGATAGACTGCTTGTCTCCATTTAATTTAGTTCTTTTTCTGGACTTCTGATTTGTTCTTTCATTTGGGCCATGCTTCTTTGTCTCCTCATTTTGGCATCCTCCCTGTGTTCATTTTTATGTATTAGTAGAGTTTCTCTGACATCCAGTCTTGGTAGCATGGCTTAATGTAGTAGGTGTCCTATAGGGTCCAGTGGCACACTTTCACCCAAGCTGGGTACTCGAGGTGCACCCTTCATGTGGGCTTAGTATACCCTCTTTTTGTAGTTGAGTCTTGATTGCTGTTGGCGGGTCAATAGGTGGGATTTACCCAGGCCAGTAAGCTTAAAAGACTGGCTGTGACCACTGACCACCAACTTCCATCCTCCATGGTGGATCAGCTATGCAGGGGTAGGGGCGGGGTGCTGGTGCTCTAATGTGGTCTGTAGGCTCTGGGGTTTCCCGGGTGGTGCAGGCCAAGGTCATCCCCCACCAGCATTCTTCCCAGTCCACTCTGAATAAGCTATAGAGCAATCTGAGATGGCTTCTACTGGTGCTGAACTTGGAGATTCCCAGACAAAGTCAAGCTATGAATCTAAGCTTGCTGCTGCTAATGCCAGGCCTGGGCCAATTAAGAGGTATGGTAGCTAGGGCTTACTGAGGTTGGCTGTTGCTTGTTTGATAGGATTTAGGAAGTGTTGAAGCATGAGCCAAGACCGGCAATTCATATGGAAAAGTCATGGTTAACAGTTTGGGTGGGCCCATAAGTTGGGTGGGATGGAGTCTCAGTGGATATCCAGGGTGGGGCAAACAGTGCTATCCAGGTTGATGGAGCCTCAGATATGGCATCTGCCTGCCAGCTCTGTGGCTCTATGTAG
Source organism: Furipterus horrens (assembly GCF_987537825.1). Lineage (NCBI taxonomy): Eukaryota > Metazoa > Chordata > Mammalia > Chiroptera > Furipteridae > Furipterus > Furipterus horrens. The sequence continues at coordinate 51,662,371 of NW_028327178.1, read as the reverse complement.
TGAAAGTTCAGAAAGGGGACAATGGCCTCTGCCCACTGTTCTCTGCAGGAGAAAGGTATCCCCCAGCTCCTGCCTTGATGCCAGACATTTCAGTTCCTTCTTCTATGCCACTGGTGCCTTTCAAGCTACTACCCCAGTGCTGGGGCTCAGAGGGAGTGACTCTGAGTAAGTCTATGTGTGAGTTGGGTTCTTTAAGTGGAACTACTTGGGACTCCAGAAGTTTCTTCCACCTACTCAATCCCCACTGGTCTTTGCAGTCAGAAGTTGTGGGGACTTATCTTCCTATCACTAGAACCCTGGGCTGCAGGACCTGGTGTGGGGCTGGAACTCCTCACTCCTGAGATATCCCTCCTAAATTTTTATCCACCACATGTGGATGTGGGACCATCCCTTTCCGTGTCTGTCTCTCCCACCAGTCTGGAAGGATGTGTTGTTGTTTTTTAAATCCATAGTTGTAAGACTTCCATTCAACTCGATTTCTGATGGTTCTGAGTGGTGGTTGTTTTTATTTTTAGTTGAAATTTTTGTGTGGTTGTGCGAGGAGGTGAGCCATGTTTACCTATACCTCCATCTTGACTGGAAGTCTGTGTTACATTTATTGTTAAATATGGAAATGAAAACAAGTGAGACCATTTCTTATCAATAGTAGAGCTAAACTATGGGGAGAAAGTTACCCATTTTTTCATTCTGTGCCTTTTTACTCTTTTCCAAGCCACAATAAAATGACAACCAAAAGTGATTAAGGCAACAATTTACAATGTAATTGACTTCTCTACTGTTTAACAGCTAAGCTAGGACTTGAGAAATACGGGGCTTAATGTTCATTGCTCTTTTTACATCCATTGATGCAGCATATAGAGGTCTCCTGAGTTATTAGCAAATATGTATATATACACTTAAGCTTATGTCTCTAGCTTCCAAGTTTTCCTAAGTCTAAGAGGTATGAAGGCCTTAAATATTATGTCAACCTACTTGAACTGCTAATAATATTCACCTTTGGACAGATTATCTCTAATGGTTTTGGCAAGGATGAAAAACAATCCAGTTTCCAGTATACTCAGTGACAAAGTATACCATCTTCTTCTTTATAGTTCAACATTTTAAACTTTACTGTTGAGGTTCTCTATAATCATGAATATGTTTATGATCAATTCTCTGCATAATTCAATTCAGTAAATATGTAAAGAGGCATACTTTCTGTAAATATTGAGGCAGTAAAAGAGTACAGGATTTGGTTCTGAACTGCTGAGTTCAAATCTTCTTCTCTATTACATGGTCTTCAGAACCTACTTCACTGCTCTGTGCCCATTCTGCCTCTGGCAACTAGGGAGGTTAATACCTACATCCAAGGTTTGTTATGAAAATTAAATGAGTTAACACACAGGAAGAGCTGAGAATAGTGCCTGGTTCCAAGATTGTTACCTCATTAATGTTAAATGTTAAGTTATTGTTATGTGCCTGGCAAAATGGTAGGTGATATAGTGGTGAGCCAATAAACATGGTATTAACCCTTACAGGCTGATATTCAAGCAGGAAAGACTAACATGAATGCTTCTTTGCAGCTAAGATTCTGTTGTTGAAACAAGTGCAGCCAGTGAATTACACTCATGTGATATTGAAAAGTTATAAGTGAGATAGAAAAGGCCAGTATTCTGTGCCTTCTGGCTGTTTTTCTGCTGAGACAAGAGCACAGAGACTTGAGGCATTCCAGCAGCCATGTACTAGCTTCCTGGATATCAAGAGGCAGTTAGTTGTTGCAGAGTCAGCAGAAGCAGTGGCTCCTTCTTGAGTCCAGCTTCCTGTTCCTTGGGTCAGGAGTAAGAGGTGCAGCCTCAAAGGCGGCAGCTGCCTTGGTTGTGCAGTTCAGTCTTGCACTGTGAGGCATTCCTGGAGAGCCTCATCTAGAGCCTGCCCTTTCACCCCTCCCCAAAATGTTATAAGCACCTAATTTCCTTTATTGTGTTGCTTCCTGCTTCTGATATTAGAGTGCTACAGAGACTCGGGTGTCAGGGATGCCAAGAGTGGATCAAGAAGGAGGTCAGCGGTGTAAAAATCTGCTGAATTGTACTGTAAGATGAGGATTGGAAACCTTTCACCTGGCACAGTAACAGGATGCTGGGGCAAACCTAATTGAAACAGTCACACAGAGCTCTTTCTAAAAGAGATAGATATGCTAGAGAGTGATAACTGAAATATGTGCAAGGTCAGCGCATATCACAGGAATACAAAGCCTGTATCAATGTCGTTATGTTGGTGGTGCTTCTTCTAGCACATTTGTCAGATTTCTGTGAAAAATATAGATTCCAAGAGAAGACAGATGGAAGCTTCACCAGGTAAAATCAAGTCTGGAAGAAGAAGAGTTAAGCCCTGGCTTCTGTGGCTCAGTGGATTGAGCCTCGGCCTGTGAGCCAAGTGTCACTGGTTCGATTCCCAGTCAGGGCACATGACTAGGTTGCATGTCAGGTCCCCAGTTGGGGTGTGAGTGAGAGACAACCACACAGTGATGTTTCTCTCCCTCTCTTTCTCCTTTCCCCTCTCTCTAAAAATAAATAAACAAACAAATAAATTATTTTTAAAAAAAGAAGAAGAGTTAAAAAAAAGATGTCCTGGGGATTTTTGTTTGTATGACCACTTAAAGCAGTTAAAACTATAAATTAATCACATCTCTGTATATGAAAAATAGTTTGAATGTTTTTTCTGAATTAACCTTTTATACTTTAAAAGCAATATGTGCTTATTATAGCAAGAGACACAATCCAAAAACAAATTAATAACTTTCCTCTTTCACTTCCTGATTTCCACTCCAAAGAGGGTAACCAATGTTAACTCCTGGGTTGTGCATCACTCCCCAACTTTACCCATTCTTATAAAAATATAGCTAGTTTGTTTTGGGTTTTTCCCAAGAACTCTAACATATTTCTATGAAATTGCTTTATTCACTTAACAGTATATTATGGATATCTGACCAGGTCAATTGGCATAGATCTAATGCAGTCTTTTAATAGCTGAATCCTTCTATGGAACCATTTGTTCCCTATTGGTGAATGTGTAAATCGATTTAGGTTTTTTATCACAACTAACAGCGCTGCAGTAAACATCCTTATCCTATCCTTATCATAGAATGCATTTATTTTCACGGGGAGGTTCCCAGTGGTAGGACCACTGGATCAAAGATATTTCCTCTATCACCCTAGTCAGTGTAACTCAGTTGGTTGTAGTATTGTCCAGTATGCCAACAGATTGGGGGTATGATTCCCAGTCAGGGCACATACCTAGGTTGCGGGTTCAATCCCAGTCAGGACATATATGGGAGGCAACAAATCAATGTTTCTCTTTCACATCAATGTTTCACTCTCCCTTCTTCTTTTTCTAAAATCAAAAAATGTGTTTTTTTAAAGATATTTTCTATTTCAAGATATACTGCATACCATTTATCCAAAGGATTGTTGTAGTTCACACTACTATCAGGAATGTGTGAAGGTGTCCATCTCCTCAATCCTCACCAAATGTAGATCCCACCCCACACCAACAGCAGAAGAAGGGCCTTATATAAGTATCCTTAAATTGTTTGGGTCCATAAATTTGGCCTCCAAACATCTCTTCTTTTTAGTTTAATTTTATTTCATTTCATTTTTTAATTTTTTATGTTATTTTTAAATTTATTGTCAATATCATTGAGAATGGCTTTTTTTTTCATTTTTTTTATTGTTCTATTACAGTTGCCCCATCTTTACCAATTGCTCTCCCCTGCCTCACCCACCTCCCCCTGTCCTACAGTCAGTCCCCATCCTGTTGTCCATGTCCATGTGTCACTCATATTAGTTCCTTGACTAGACCTTGCCCCTTTTCCCCCCCTTATCCCCTTCCCCTAACCCCTCTGATCACTGTCAGTCTGTTCTTTGTTTCCATGCCTCTGGTTCTTTCTTGCTCATTTGTTTGGTTTGTTCATTAGGTTCCTGTATTAGGTGAGATCATACAGTATTTTTCTTTTGCTGCCTGGCTTATTTCACTAAGCATAATCCTCTCCAATTCCATCCATGTTGTCACAAAAAATAGGAGTTCCTTATTTCTTTCTGCTGCATGGTATCCATCATGCAAATATACCATAGTTTAGTGATCCACCACACTGATGGGTACTTAGGCTGTTTCCAGCATTTGACTATTGTAAAAAGGTCCGCTATGAGCATAGAAGTGCATAGGTGCTTCTGAATTGGTGTGTCAGGATTCTTTGGGTATACAGTAATCCTAGCAGTGGAATCATTGGATCAAAAGGCAGTTCCATTTTTAATTTTTGGAGGAAATTCCATACTATTTTCCCCGGTAGTTGCACCACTCTGCATTCCCACCAACTGTGCACTAGGGTTCCATTTTCTCCACATCTTTGCCAACACTTGTTGTTTGTTGATTTGTTAATGACAGCCATTCTAACCAGTGTGAGGTGGTAGCTCATTGTGGTTTTAATTCACATCTCTCTGATGGCTGGTGATGTTGGGCATTCTTTCATAGGCCCTAGGCCCTCTGTATATCCTCCTTGGAGAAGTATCTGTTCAAGTCTTTTGCCAGTTTTTTAATTGGATTGTGTGTCTTCTTGATGGTGAGTCATATAAAATCTTCATATATTTTGGGGATCAAACACTTCTCTGGGGTATCATTGGCAAATACTTTTTACCATACGGTTGGTTCCCTTTTCTTCTTGCTGATGCTTTCTTTTGCTGAGGAGAAACTTTTCAGTTTGATGTAGGCCCATTGGTTTATTCTTTCCATTATTTCCCTTGCCTTAGGAGATGTATCAGTGAAAATATTGCTTCGTGGGATATCTGAGATTTTACTGCCTGTGTTGTCTTCTAGGATTTTTATGGTGTCACATTTTACATCTAAGTCTTTTATGCATCTTGAGTTTATTCTGGTGTATGGTGTAAGTTGGTGTTCTAGTTTCCTTTTCTTTTCTTTTTTCTTTTTCTTTTTTTTTTTTTTTTTGCATACCCCTTTCCAGTTCTCCCAACAGCATTTGTTGAAAAGGCTATTTTCACTCTATTTTACGCTCCTTCTCCCTTTGTCAAATACTAATTGACCATATAGACCTGGGTTTATTTCTGGGTTCTCTATTCTGTTACATTGATCTACATGTCTGTTCTTATGCCAGTACCACATTTTTTATTACTGTGGCCATGACATGTAGTTTGATATCAGGTATTGTGATTCCTCCTACTTTGTTCTTGTTTCTCAGGATTGCTGAGGCTATTCAGGATTGTTTTTGGTTCCATATAAATTTTTGAACTTTTTGTTCTAGGTCTGTGAAATATGTCACTGGTATTTTAATAGGGATTACATTGAATCTGTAAATTGCTTTCGGTCGTATGGACATTTTAATGATGTTGATTCTTCCCATCCATGAACATGGTTTATGCTTCCATTTATTTGTATCTTCCTTAATTTCTTTCTTCAGTGTTATGTAGTTTCTAAGTAGAGGTCTTTTACCTTCTCATTAAGTTTATTCCTAAGTACTTTATTTTCCTTGTCGCTATACAAAATGGGATTTTTTTCTAGTTTCTATCTCTGATATTTTATTATTGGTGTATGGAAATGCATTCAATTTCTGAATATTGACTTTGTACCCTGCTATTTTGTCAAATTCACTTATTAGGTTGAGTAGTTTTTTCGCGGATTCTATAGGGTTTTCTATGTACACTATAATGTCATCTGCAAATAATGGCGGTTATACTTCCTCTTTTACAATTTGGATGCTTTTATTTCTCTTTTTTGTCTGATTGCTGTGGCTAGAACTTCCAAGACTATGTTGAATAGGAGTGGAGAGAGTGGACATCCTTGTCTTGTTCCTCAACTTAGGGGGAATGCTTTCAGTTTTTCCCCATTGAGTACAATGTTGGCTTAAGATTTCTCATATATGGCCTTTATTATGTTGAGGTATGCTCCTTCTATTCCTATTTTGCTGAGTGTTTTCATCATAAGTGGATGTTGTACGTTATCAAATGCTTTTTCAGCATCTATTGATATGATCATGTGATCTTTGTCTTTCATTTTGTTTATGTGGTATATTACATTTATTGATTTGTGAATATGAAACCATCCTTGCATCCTTGGGATGAATCCCACTTGATCATGGTATATAATCTTTCTAATGTGTTACTGGATCCGGTTTCCCAATATTTTGCTGAGGATTTTTAGCATCTATGTTCATCAGTGATATTGGCCTATAGTTTTCTTTCCTTATTGTGTCTTCATCTGGTTTTGGAATTAGAGTAATACTGGCTTCATAGAAAGAGTTTGGAAGTTTTCACCCTTTTTAAATTTTTTGGAATAGTTTGAGCAGGATAGGAGTTAGTTCTTTTCTAAATATTCTGTAAAATTCACATGTGAAGCCATCAGTCTAGGGCTTTTGTGTGCTGGGATTTTTTTTTTTTTTTTTTTTTTTTTTTTTGCTGCTTATTGTCTAGTTGTTTTTGGTCTGTTCAGGCTTTTTACTTCTTCTTGATTCAGTTTTGGAAGATTATATGTTTCCAGAAATTTGTCCATTTCATCTAGGTGGTCAGATTTCTTGTGATCTAGTTGTTTGTAGTAAGTTTTTACAATCCTTTGTATTTCTGTGCTATTGGTTGTGATTTCTCCTCTTTCATTTCTGATTTTGTTTATTTGGGTCCTCTCTCCTTTTTTCTTGATGAACCTGGTTAAAGGCTTGTCAATTTTCTTTATTTTTTCAAAGAACAAGATCTTGGTTGTATTGATCTTTTGAATTGTTTGTTTAGTCTCTATGTCATTTAATTCTGTTCTGATCTTGATGATTTCCTTCCTTCTCCTTGCTCTGGGCTTTGTTTGTTGTTGTTCCTCTAGTTCTTGTAGCTGTAGGGTTAGATTTTTTTATTTGAGACTCTTGTATCCCTTTTAGGTAGGCCTGTATTGCTATGAAATTCCCTCTCAGTACTACCTTTGCTGTATCCCATAGGCTTTGGGCTGTGGTGTGTTCATTATCATTTGTCTCCAGAAACTTTTTATTTCTTCCTTGATGTCATTGTTAACCCAATCATTATTTAATAGCATGTTATTCATTCTCCTGAATTTGAATGTTTTTGAGTTTTTTAATGTTTTTGAGTTTTTTCCTTGAGGTTGGTTTCAAGTTTTCAGCCATTGTGATCTGAGAAGATGCTTGATATAATTTCAGTTGTCTTGAATGAGTTGAGGCTTGTTTTGTACCATACCCTGTGGTCTTTCTTTGAAAATGTTCCATGTGCACTTGAAAAGAATGTATATTTTGCTTCTCTGGGGTGAAAGGTTCTATATATAGCAATTAAGTCCATTTGATCTAGATTTCAATGCCTCAATATCCTTGGTGTATTTTGCTTCAAGAATCTGTCCATTGTTGATAATGGGGTGTTAAACTCCCCTACTATGAGTGTGTTGCTGCTGATATCCTTCTTGTAGTCTTCCAAGATTATCCTTATACATATGTGTGCGCCTATGTCAGGTGCATATATGTTTACCAGGGTTATATCTTTTTGATGGATTGGTCCCTTAAGTATTATGAAATGTCCTTCTTTGTCTCTTTTTATGGCCTTTGTTGTGAAATCTACTTTATCTGGTGTAAGTATTGCTACTCCCACTTTTTTTCATGTCCATTTGCTTGAAATATCATTTACATCCCTTCACTTTCACTCTATGTAAATCTTTCATTCTGAGGTGGGTCTCTTGTAGACAGCATATATGTGGGTCATGTTTTCTTATCCATTCAGCTACCATATGCCTTTTCATTGGAATATTTAATCCATTTACATTTAAGGTTATTATCGATAGGTACTTATTCATTGTGATTTTTTCCCCTTTTACCTGTGTTCTTCTCGCTCTCTCTTTCTGTTTCTTCATCTTCTTAAAGCAGTCCCTTTAGCACCTCTTGCAATGCCAGTTTGGCGGAAATGTATTCTTTTAGCTTTCTTTTGTCTAGGAAACTCCTTATTTCACCTTCCATTTTGAATGAGAGCCTTGTTGGGTAGAGTAGTTTTGGTCGTAGGTCTTTGTTTTTCATTGCTTGAAATATTTTTTGCCATTCCCTTCTGGCTTGTAGTGTTTCTGCTGAGAAATCCATTGATAGTCTTATTGGAGCTCCCGCATATGTTATTTGCTGATTCTGTCATGCTGCATTTAGGATTTTCTCTTTGTCTTTGAATGTTGCCATTTTAATTATGATGTATCTTGGAGTGGGCCTCTTTGAGTTTACAGTAGTCCCTCGCTATATCACAGTTCACTTATTGCAGCCTCACAGTATCGCGGGATTTTTAAAAATATTATCTTTAATTATTTATCACGAATTTTTTGCTATATCACGGGATTTTGCGGTACTGTATATGTATGTTGTTAAAGTTACATAGGTTTAAGAGTGTAGAATAGGAGGCAAAAACACACAGGAGACTTCCGGCCAAAATGGAGGCCTAGACTGATACACTTCATCTCCCTCCACAACTAAGAAGGAATACAACTACTGCAAAACCATAAATAACCAGAAGTTCCAGAAAATAAATGAAAGTCCAACATATGAAGTTATAAACAAGTGATGCTCATCCGGACGGGTAGGAGGGGTGAAGCCAAGACGGCGATGGAGGCAGGATAGCGGTAAGCACAGACATCTGTATTTAAGGGAAGGCGAGAAGCACCTGGGGAGCACCCCCAGCTACAGACCAGACCCATCAGCTTGCAATTCCAACACCAGGGAAGGCAGACCCCCACTGCTTCGGATTGTGAGGGCCGGAGGACGTGGGGATGCAGAAGAAGGCTCCTGGTCTCTCAGCAGAGAGTGAAGGGCAGGAATCCATCTTGGACCCCACCCACACACAAAGCACCACAGCGTGGTGAGAAGGGTCACCCAGCTGAGACGAGTGCACAGGATTCTGCCCCCTGTAGCTTAGGAGGTGTTACAGCCCTGCCCAGGAAGCAAAGGTGAACACAAAACTGTCAGGTTGGCAAAGATCATGACAGAGATCCCGGTGATGCAGCTGACCAGACAGCAAATATCTAATCTAATGAAACATCAGAGAGGAAATCTTTCTGAGGCACAGTTCAGAGATTTGGTTATAAAAATGCTTACAGACCTAACAGCAGCTCTTAAACAAGATGGGGAAGAAATGAAGGCTAGTCCTGCTGAAATAAACAAAAATACATATGAAACTAGTGGTGAGGGAAAGAAAACCAGGGATCAAATCTACAAATCAGAGCATAGAGAAGGAACAAACAGTCAACCAATGCAGAAAGAGGAAATGAAAAGTGAGGAAAATGAGGAGAGGCTCAGAAACTTATTGGACAACTACAAGCGGGCCAACATCTGAATTATAGGGTTGCCAGAAGGTGAAGAAGAAGAACTAGAAATTTAAAAATTATGTAAAAAGATAATGAAGCAGAACTTCCCTAACTTGGGGAAGGAAATAGACTCACAGGTCTAGGAAGCACAGAGAGTTCCAAAAAAACTGGACCCAGGGAGAACCACACCAAAACATATTACAATCAAAATGTTAAAACTTAAGTATGAAGAGAGAATCTTAAAAGCAGCAAGAGAGAAGACGAGAATTACATACAAAGGGGTCCCAATAAGACTATCAACTGATTTCTCAAGAGAAACTCTTCAGGTGAGAAGGTACTGGCAAGAAATATTCAAAGTAATGAAAAGCAAAAACCTACAACCACGGTTACTCTATCCAGCAAAGTTGTTATTCAGAATAGAAGGGCAGAGAAAGTGCTTCCAGGACAAAGTAAAACTGAAGGAGTTCATCAGATCCAAACCACTATTATATGAAATGTTAAAGGGACTTGTTTAGGAGAAAGAGGATCAAAACTATGAACATTAAAATGAAAACTGTATCACAACAACCAACAATAGAAGCTAAGGAACTGAAACAAAAGCAAGCTAAGTAGGCAATGAGAATGGGAAAAGAATATAGGTATGGGGAACATTATGGGGGGAGGTCAGCAGGGAGGAGGAAGGAGAGAAAGAGAGGGAGATGATACAGGAATTAAGAAGCATAGTAGGAGGGATAGGAGTAGACAGGAAAATGTTGAGAACTATATGCACAACCAATGGGCATAGACTAAAGCGGGGGAAAACTGGAGGTAGGGTGTCAGTGGGTGGAGGGGAACAAAGGGAAAAGAAATTGGGACAACTGTAACATCATAATCAATAAAGCATTTTTTTTTAAAGTAGAATAAATGTAACGTTCCTACTTCGCAGGGCCGTCTGGAAGTAATACCTGCAATGAGGGAATACTGTGTCTTCATTCGTACCCTCTGTTCTTCTTGGACTTGTGGGACTTTTTCTCTCCTTAAGTCAGGAAGTTTTCTGTCACTACCTTTCAAACAGGTTTTTTATCACTTGCTCCCCTTCTTCTCCCTCTGATATCCCTATGATAAGGATATTATTATATTTCATGTTGTCCTGCAACTTTCTTAAACCCTCTTCATTCTTTTTCAATTTTTTTTTGTTTTGTTGCACTGTCTGGGAATTTTTTTCTGTGTTGTCCTCCGGCTCACTCATCCAATCCTCTGCTTCCTTTAGCCTGCTTTTTATTCCTTGTACTGTGTTCTTCAGTTCAGAAAATGTATTCTTATTTTTTCCTGGCTCTTATTGATAATTTCTATGTCCTTTTTAACGCTGGCGTAGTCTTCAGTAAGTTCCTTTTAGCTCCCCTTGAGTTCTTTGTAGTTTCCCTGGAGTTCTGTATAATTCCCCTGGAGCTCATTGTAGTTTTCTCTGAATTTGTCAAGTTCATTGAGCTTCCTTATAACCATTCTTTTTGATTTCCATGTCTGATAGTTTGCTTGCCTCTGTTCCATCTAGCACTCTTTCTGGGGATTCCTCTTTTCCTTTCGCTGAGAGTTATTTCTTTGTTTCCCCATTTTAGGTGACTCTTCTTGTTTGTTTTGTTTCTTAGATTTGTCCACTTTGATTTCCCACCTTCGTGGTGTGACTTTCTGTAATAGAAGACCTGGGGAATTCAATGGTGCAGTCTCTTTGATCTCTTGAGGTTGATGCTCTTGGGATGCCCTTCATACTGTTCGTTTATGCTGTCTGGTGGTATTTCAGTTTTGATTGTTGTTGTGTTGCTCTTTGGTGGAACTCTCCCTCTGGCTGGTTGATTGAGAGTCACTCTACCCACCACGTCTTGAATTCTTTTCTGGAGATGCGCTTTCTTCTCTTTCTGCATCCACCTCTGGTCGGAGTTCCATGGGTTTCATATATTCCTTTCTGGCTGTCTGTGAGATCTAGCTGGATTCTGGGGCTGCTATTTTCTCACTCATGGGTTTGCCACAGCTCTCCAGTGTGAGCTGCACTGAGTTGGGTCCCCTGCACTGATCCTCTGGTAACCTCTAGTGCTCTTTGTTTTTGTTTAGCAATGCTACTTTGCTGGTGAGCTGGTGTCCATGTCCATCGTCCTTGCCCAGTCTCGGGTCCTGTTTCTGTTCCTCTTCAAAAAAAGTCTCTGTGTGACTTCCAAACTGCAGCACTGATCTGCATTTTTGTTTGACAGACCCTTTGTGTCTGCACATACAGGTGCAGAGTTGCTTGCCTGAGGGTCCCTACCAAGTCCCAAGTTCCACCGCAGCTTCCCTGTGTGGGCCCCTCTCTGTGGCTCAATTCTGCATTTTTGTTTGACAGAGCCTTGGTGCACATGCCCTTGGGTACAGGGTTGCCAGCCCAGTGTTTCCCTAATTCACACAGTTTCTCACTGTCAGGGCTAACCTCTGTCTTCTTGCACCTCCGACTATTTCACCAAATCTCGCTGATTCACTCTTGTACTTCGCTTGTCAGGGAGCCTATGGTGGGAGTGCAGTTTCCAAGTAGATCCCAGCTAATGAGCCAGTCAGCAGCTGCCCCTTTCAGTGCAGCAGAGTGTGGGCCATGGTTTCTGCCCTCTCGCATGCTGCTCACACACGCCCATCCCTGTTCGCCCTTTCTGAAAGCCGCTCTGACTCACTCTCTGCTCTGTGTTTGTACACCAAGTCCTTCCATGATGGGAGCAAGCAGACAACACTGCTACTTACTCCACTGCCATCTTTCCCCCTTCTCCTTCCATTTTAAATGATAGTTTTGCTGGATAGAGTAATATTGGTTGTAGGTCCTTGCTTTTCATCACTTTGAATACTTCTTGCCAGTCCCTTCTTGCCTGCAAAGTTTCTTTTGAGAAATCCACTGATAGTCTTATCAAACCCCTTTGTAGGTAACTCTCTTCTTTTCTCTTGCTGCTTTTAAGATTCCCTCTCTATCTTCAACCTTTGGCATTTAAATTATGATGTGCCTTGGCATGATCCTCTTTAGGTCTAGCTTGTTTGGGACTCTCTGTGCTACCTGGACTTGTATGTCTATTTCCTTCACCAAATTAGGGAAGTTTTCTTTCATTATTTTTCACATAAGTTTTCAATTTCTTGCTGTTCCTCTTCTTCTGGCACCCCTATTATTTGGATGTTGGCACATTTAAAGTTGTCTGAGATGTCCCTAAGCTGCTCCTCATTTTTTTCAATTCTTGTTTCTCAATTCTTTACTGGTTGACTGTTTATTTCTTTCTTATGTTCCAAATCGTTGATTTGAATCCTGGCTTCCTTCCCTTCACCATTGGTTTTATGTGGATTTTCCTTTGTTTCACTTAGTAAAGCTTTAACTTCTTCCCTTCTGTGTTTGCCGTACTCAAGCATGTCTGTCAAGTCTGTGAGCATTGTTATCACCAGTGTTTTGAACTCTGTGTCTGTTAGGTTGGCTATCTCCTTGTCACTCAGTTCTCCCACTGGAACCTTGATCGGCTCCCTCTTTTGGGCCATATTTCTCTATCTCCTCAACTTGAAATCCTTCTGTGTTTGCTTCTGTGTCTTAGGTAGAGCTGTCACACCTGTTATGTTGTAAGAGGAGGAACCTTAGGTATTTGTTAGTGCAGGGTGACCTATTTCACCATGTGGTGGTGCTGTATGTGGGGGAGATGTCAGAGAGGGAACAGTGCTGCTTGCTCAGCACTCGCCCCTTTTCCAGGCACTTCTCCTGTTTCCCTTATTGGACTAGTGCTCCTCTAGCTGTTGACCTGGTTGTGGTTCCCAGAGTGGGTGGGTTTATGGACATTCTAGGACCATGGACTAAACAAATGGACTCTGCTGAGAGACTGGCAGTTTCTTCCTCTGCCCCAACCCCCAATGGTTTCACAGTCAGAAGCAATGAGGCTTTATTTTTCCTGGCACTGGAATTATGAGCTGTACTGTCTGGTCTGGGGCTGGGATTGTTTCCCAGGTGTCCTTCCTGACTTTTATAATGTATGACTGAGCGTTCTACAAGCTCTCCACAGCCACTGCCTTGCTGCCACTGCCACCACCACTGCCACACTCGTCCTCTTTGTCCCAACTCAGCCTCTCCTACCTGTCTGGATGAGTAAGACTTATTTATATCTTTGTCTGTTGGACTTTCATGCAATTCCATTTCCTGGTAGTTCTGTTTGTTTTTAGTTTTGAGGTAGTTGTAATCCTTCTTATCGTTGCGCAGAGAGGTGAAACGCGTCTACCTATGCCTCCATCCTGTCCACAAGTCCTGGATCTTCTTAATGGCAGTGCCAAATATTGATCTATGACTCATTAACTTGCATTTAGCTTTTCCTTTCAAACAGCAAAGCGTTGTGACCTTCCTGGGACACAGGAGAGGGATGCAGTTCTTTCATTCTTCCTCATCACCTACCAGTAAGATGGCTCTCCAGGGGCTAGAGACCCTTCAGAGGTGTTTAGTGAAAGCACCAATAAGGCCTGCAGGTAAGTTCTGAATGAGAACAATGCCTGCTCTTCTCTGTTCTTCCCCATGCTAGATCTTATTCTTACTTGAAATAGCCTTCTTAACCTACAAGAAAATGGTTCTCAACTTGATTGCATCAAAGTAATAAACTTTCAATCAATACATAATAGAATGATCACATTTTCTTTCTGTTTTCACAATTCACCTTTCTTCAGTTCAATTTCTGCCTCTCTTTTTTAATCTTATCTTCTTCAAGCTTACAATTTTCTATCATCAACCTTTTCATATTCAAATAAATTGTCTTTTTTTTTTAATTCTGTAATTAAAAAACCTTGAAAGACTTGGGTTTTCTTTGGCTCCTCACCAACTTGATCCCAATATTTATCATTGTTACACTGGGCAAGTATTTTCACTGTGGTTGTTATAGGATCTCCTGATTAACATGCCTCCATTATTTCAAAATTTGCAAACTAACTTCTCCTCATACCTTTTGGATTATTTTGTTTTTAGTTAACATCTATGTCCATAGAATGTACCATTCCACATTTACCTTACAAAATCTGAGAAACTTAAAAATCTACCAAAAATCACATTGGAATTCTCTAGGTAAGAGTATACAAGAACTTTCAAATATTTGCTGAATATAATTTATTTGAAATTAACATTTCTGCCTCAGAAAGACAGAATTATTGCATGCCCACTCAATTTGCTCATACTTAGAGGAAAATAAATTTCAAAAACATCATATAAAAGGTCAGACCTCTCAAACTGTCTTATCTGTTCATATCTTTTGCAACCTCTGAGCACTTACTTCATAACTATTTTGTGTTTTTTATTCATATTCTGTATGTCATACTTAGCAAAACTTATGTTATTATAAATTGTCTTTTGAATAAAGCACAGAGTATTATTTAGTTTTAAGGCCATATATTTATAGACTCAGGAAAATTAGATAGGATTAAAATGAAATAAGATGTGTTTAAGAGAAATTTGATAAGTACACAGACTCTTCTTATCAGGTTGGGTTTTTCATGGGAATTGTTAAGTGGAGATCGGACTGATTTTGACCAAATTCTTGGTGAAACTCTTGATCTTATACAGTGGTGCCTACTGTGACCCCCTGCAATGGATTTGCTTGTTTGCATAGTAATACTTCCTTCCCTCCACCTCCCCATGTAAGCTAGCTTAGCTCATATGCTTTGATGGCACTGATCTTCCTCCAAGGGTACAAAGTGACCCAGGCCTGACCATCAAAGAAACCTATCTCCCCCAAATATACAGATTCAGGGATTGGCATGTGACCCAGTCAATCAGAGTCTTTCCAGGGACTTCTATGGAAACAGGTTCACTTTTTAACTGTGATCATGAGTCATGGAAGCAATCAATGATTAAATCAAGATGGTCAATAATGTTGAGTGTCCTGATGATTTTGGTTGGACCCCCACATCTGCCTAAAGCAGTTTGTCCCCTTAGAATTTACAGTTTCAAGATTTAATACATTCTGCATTTTTGTTGAAACAAGTTTGTGTTGGGTTTCTGTCATTTGCCACAAAAAAACAAGTATATCACCACCTCAATGACATTCATAATAACTCAGACAGTTCATCTCCAAATGGACAAACTACTACTGATTTAGTTTCTATGATTGTTTGTAATATAAAGCTGAGAAGGCCCAGAGTGCACAACTAAAGTATAGAACCTCAGGTTAAGTTCAGCATTCAAAGACTGCCAGAATATGCTTGACCTTGGGCCATTATGCTCAATGTCCCTGCTTCTGACCCTCCAGAATTTTTTTTTTCCCCTAGCAATTTCTAAGCAGTTAGGATTTTGACAGTATTTCATTTATTGGTTTTTCTTTTCATTATACAAGTAAGCAGAGAAAATAAAATGAAAGAAAAAATATCCATATTAAGAGATAGCCAATGATAACATTTTATGTTTTTTATTCAATTTTTATTTTATTTTATTTTATTTTTTTAAAAAAAGACACATTTATTCAGTGTCATGATCAGACTATTACATTTAGCAATCAACAGCATGGCTGCAAAAAAAAGAAAAAAGGAAAAAAAAAACTACATTAAAAACCCTTTTTTGGAATGCTTTACACTTTCCACAGAACAGAAACTAAAATAACCTGTTATACAATTAGTCACAGATACAGTCCTCGAGTTTTTTGCCCATTCACATGAGTATTGTCTAAAACATGTCTTCTTTGTAGCAGCTAGGCCCTGCCACCACTGTGCTTGGCTGAGTTCACAAATCTGTTGTAACCTGTAGCTTCCCTGTCACTTCTCTGGCTCTCCTCTCCTGCTAAGCTTTGTTTCCTGGTAGTAATTAAAACCTTCTGCCACTGCCATAGCTACTGCTGCTGCTGGAACCGCCATAGCCACCTTGGTTTCGTGGTTTGGCAAAGTATTGGCCTCCACCACCATAAGGGCCACAGCTTCTGCCTCCAAAGTTTCCTCCTTTCATGGGTCCAAAATTTGAAGATTGATTGTTGTAATTGCCAAAATCATTGTAGCTTCCGCCACCTCCAAAATTACTTCCATCATTACCAAATCCATTATAGCCATCCCCATTGCCACCATATCCACCACCACCACGGCTACCACCAAAGCCACCTCGACCACTGAAGTTTCCTCCACGACCAAAGTTGTCATTACCACCAAAACCACCTCCACGACCACCTCCGAAGTTTCCAGAACCACTTCGATCTCTTTGGCTGGATGAAGTACTAGCCATCTCTTGCTTAGATAGGGCTTTTCTCACTTCACAGTTGTGACCATTTACAGTATGGTATTTCTGAATGACAATCTGTCTACAGAGTCATGGTCATCAAAGGTAACAAAAGTGAAGCCTCTCTTTTTGCCACTGCCTCAGTCAGTCATGATTTCAATCACTTCAATTTTCCCATATTGTTCAAAATAATCTCTTAGGTGATGTTCCTCAGTGTCTTCTTTAATACCATCGACAAAAATCTTTTTCACAGTTAAGTGTGCACCAGGTCTTTGAGAATCTTCTCTTGAGACAGCCCTTTTTGGTTCCACAGCTCTTCCGTCCACCTTGTGTGGCCTAGCATTCATGACTGCATCCACCTCCTCCACAGTGGCGTATGTGACAAACCCAAAGCCTCTGGAGCGCTTGATATTTGGATCTCTCATCACCACACAGTCTGTGAGCGTTCCCCATTGCTCAAAATGGCTCCTCAGACTCTCATCTGTTGTTTCAAAGCTCAAACCTCCAGTAAAGAGCTTTCGTAGCTGTTCCGGCTCTTTGGGAAACTCTGACTTAGACATGACAACTTCAGGGCAGGAGACTTGAACGATGGTTACTCAGCGGCGCCCACCGGCAGAAAGGAGTAATCTAACAAACGTATCTCCAATTTTTAAATTAAATAGGGATCATTCTGTTTTTAGTATTTTTACCTTTATTTCTCTCTCTCTCTTTTTTTTTTTTTCTCAGAAAACTTGGAAGAACAGACCACTCCCTTCCTCATTCCTCACTCTCACCACATTCACTGGTAGAATCTGGCTAGACCCTTAAGAGGTATGTAATCAAGATCCCCACACCTCCACTCCAGGATAATTCAGTGGGCTGTATCCCTTTTTAAATTAATTAAACAAGGAGTCCATTAGACTGAAGTGACCCTAATGTCTTGGTGACCTACATAAGCAAATGAAAACCTAAGCCTGTAATCTCTCAAGATGAAAAAAATAAAAACCTAAGAATCAGCCAACTACGCTTTAAGCTCTAGTCAGTCAAATAATTTCCTTGCTTTGCTTCCATAGCATTTCCATATAAATCTTTTCTCTAGCTCCTGCCAGCAGAGCACTCTTGACCATTTCCAGTTTAATACTGCCCAACTGGAATCAATTTTTTTTTCAAATAAACTCTTAAAAATTTTAATACGCCTTAACTTATCTTTTAACAGTCTATAAATATGACTCAGCAATGAACCATTTTTTTTATTCCTAGGAGAACTGTGGCACCAATTTTTGGGGAGTAAAGATGCTCCCCACATAATAATGTGAAATTCTAACTCCATTGGAAAAGCTGCAGCCTTCAAAATTATAGGGACAGTTAGGAAGAGGTTTCTATAGGAAAAAGATCCTTATGGGGTTAAACAATTTAGTAACTTAGAAGTGAGTATGTTATGGAAGTGTGTGCCTTTGTTTAACAGATATATTCTAGATTATCAGAAATATATGGGGCTTGCTTGTGGGGATTCATACTAATGGGAAATCTCAAAGGAGATGGACCCACACAGGCACTGGCCTCTTGTAAGGAACTTGGACCACAAAGACCTCCCATAGGCCATGTGGCCCTACCTCTCTGGTGTTTGTATTTTAAACTAAGTAGCTGAGACTTAGGGAGGAGATGCTGCTGAGAAAGTGACCTATTCTTTTTTTTTTTTTTTTTAAATATATTTTATTGATTATGCTGTTACAGTAGTTCCAATTTTTTCCCCTTTACTCCCCTCTACCCAGTATCTCCCTCCCCCAGCATCCCCCCCCAAGTCCATACCCATGGTTCGTAAAAAATAACTATCCCTCCCTCTCAGATATAAAGACCCTTTGTAATCTTGTAAAGGACAATGGGCGAAGGTCTCAAGCTCCTCTAGCTGCTTCAAGCTGGACATGGTCGTCGTCCTACCTACCCTTGGGTCCAGAAATCCCTAATAAGAGTGGGGGTGTGGAGGGGAGGGTGGCCGAGAAAGTGACCTATTCTAAGATACTACAACTCTTGTGGTTTCTAGAAAGATGGGTGAAGATCAGGTAAAGTTGCTGGTGTCCTGTAGAGCGATTGTCCTGAGAGTGAGGAAGCACATTTAGGAGCTGCAATATACATAAGATAGGCGTTTGTTGGGGATTTACTTCATTGGATGATTTTCGTTGGTCTATGGGGAGAGATTGCTAGGTCCCAGCCTACAACTGCTGAATCTGATTTTCCAAATACAGAGGTAAAAAAATCTAAATGGTTAACAAGCACTCCATGTGTTTTCTGTTACCACCATTTGAAAAACCCGGATTTAATAGAATTCCTGAACTACTTTTTGTTTGCTCATCCCCCTCCTGCTTGGGAGAGTAGAGAATTCAACAGATACTGACTGCATTCCTGACCAGCCAGCCAGCTAGAAGAGGATCAGGAAATTCAACGAAATGCCATTTTCTCTGAGGTACAAAAGCTTGGCAATGGACCCCCACAACCCTGAGACTTCTTTCAGGGAAGAATAATCACTTGGAGAAATGGACGATTGGTTTCACAGCCATCTGAGGCCTTGACATTATGATTTTCTGGTCTCTGCTTGAAGGTCTATGTTCAAAGGAGATTGCAACTCTCCAGCACAGTCTTCTTTTTCACCTTTGGAGAAGCCTTAATTTTCACTTTGGGTGCTAACTTCATAGAGTTCTGAAGCAGCATTTCCTAGGGTAACACCCCTCAGCTTTTCTCATATGCTTCCAGGGCTCCTAAGCCTTCCTTAGAGATTACTTTTTTCTGTGATGCTCTCCAAGAGGAGTCTTTGGGCCCAGCCTCTGGGTCTCATCTTAAGCGGTTATAAGCTAAACTAAGTCCCTTCCAAAACTCATATGTTGAAGCCCTAACCTCCAGTACTCAGAATACAAATGTATTTGGAGATAGGGTCTTTAAAAAGGTGATTAAGCTAAAATAAGTCTCTTAGGGTGTGTCCAAACTCAGTCTGATTGGTCCTTCTAAAAAGAGAAAGTTTGGACACATAGATACCAGGGATGTGTGCACAAAGAAGCGCAACTCTGTGAAGAAAAAACAGTGAGATGACACCATGTGCAAGCCAAGAAGAGAGGCCTCAGGAGAAACCAACCCTGTCAACACCTTGATCGTGGATTCCCAGCCTCCAGAACTGTGAAAAATTCATTTCTGCTGTTTAAGCACCCCAGTCTGTGGCATTTTGTTATAGCAGCCCTAGTAGATTAACACAAAAGCTAAAGTTCACAAAGTTGTCTGCACCTTTGTTACACTGCTATATTCCAGAAGGATTTATGACAGTCTTAACATTCATCAATAGCACTATTTCCCTCATTCTTGCTAACTGTACTATCAAAATCTGATTTTTTGTCTATATTTTTCTATTAGTAAAATTTTTTATGCTTATTAACAATTTGTTCTTACTCTAATATGAACTAACTGTGGCTTTTGCCCATTTTTCTATTAAGGTATTCTATTTTTCCTACTGCTTTGTAGGGGTATTTTTAAAAACAAAAATATTGAATCTGAAGTCATCTGTTGCCATTTTTTTCAGTTTTTTCTCCTGTTAACTTTCTTTATATTATGGCTTAAATTTTTATATTCTCAAATCTATTTCTTTAATTGTATTTCTATTTAGAAAATCCCTTTCTCATCCATGAATAGGAAAAATGTTTAACTAAACCTTCAATTTTTTAAATAATTTCATATTTTACTTTTAATTCTTTAACCCAACTTTTATTTATTTCAGTGTCTGGCATGGACACAGGATGTAAATTGATGTTTCTCCCAAATGTCCAAATTTTGCTATGCAAGTTAAAAAAAGAAATCTGCTCATATTCCTTCAAATTGAAATGTTTTCTTTTTCATATATTACCATTTACATGCCAAAGTTCAATTCTTGGTTACTGTTATGTTTCATTATCTTATTTTTCCTTCATCAGTATCCTTCTTAGCATCACTACACTTACTATACAATTACTATGTTAATTACACATTTTTACTATTTAGTAGGGCAAATTGCTCTTCATTACTTTTCTTTCTTCTTTCTTTTTGAACTTCTCAAGCTATAGTTAATTGCATCCAGTCTTAATCTTGTCCCCAACCTGTGAACCACCCCCTCCATTCTTTTTGTCCTATTTTGGAAAGGAAGCCTTTAGCACTGCTTCTCTAGGATACAGACATCTGCAAGCTTGATCTTTACACCCCCTTAATTCACAACAAAGCTCACACATTGGTCCATCCATCTCTTGTGTTACTTTTTTAAAAAATTATTTGTATTGATTATGCTATTACAATTGTCCCAATTTTCCCCGGTTGCCCTCCTCCACACTGCACCGCTACTCCCTCAGGCAATCCCCACACCTTAGTTCATGTCCATGGGTCATGCATAAGTTCTTTGGTGACTCCATTTCCTATACTGTACTTTACATCCCCATGGTTATTCTGTAACCACCTATTTGTACTTCTTAATCCCCTCACCTGTTCATCCATTCCTCCACACCCTTTTCCTATCTGGCAGCTATCAAAACAGTCTCTGTAGCCATGATTCTGTCTCTGCTCTTCTTGTTTACTTAGTTTGTTTTTTAGATTCAATTGTTGATAGATGTGTATTTTTTGCCATTTTATTGTTCATAATTTTGATCTTCTTATTCTTAAATAAGTCCCTTTAACATTTTGTAAAATAATTGTTGAGTGATGATAAACTACTTTAGTTTTTTCTTGTCTGGAAAGCTCTTTATCTTCTCTAAGATTCTAAACAATACTTTTTCTGGGTAGAGCAATCTTGGCTGTAGTTCTCTGCTTTTCATGACTTGGACTATTTCTTGCCAATCTCCTCTAACATGCAAAGTTTATTTTGAGAAATCAGCTGACAGCTTTAAGGGAACTCCCCTGTAGGTAACTAACTGCTTTTCTCTTACTGCTTTTAATATTCTCTCTTTGTCTTTACCTTTGGATTTTAATTACGATGTGTCTCTTTGCAGTCATATTGTTTGAGAGCTCTGTGCTACCTGGACTTGCATTTTCTTCAACAAATTAAGGAAGTTTTCTTTCATTATTTTTCTCAAATAGATTTTCAATTTCTTGCTCTTTCTCTTCTCCTTCTGACACCCCTATGGTGCAAATGTCACAAACTCAAAGTTGCCCCAGAGGCTGCTTACACTATCCTAATTTTTCTGGATTTTTTTCTTTTTGTTATTCTGATTGGTTGTTTTTGCTTCTTTATGTTCCAACTCAATGATGTGATTCTGGGCTTCATCCACTCTACTGTTGTTTCCCTGTAAGTTGTTCTTTATTTCAATTAGTATATCCTTCATTTCTGACTGGATCTTTTTTATGCTGTTGAGGTCCTCACTAAGTTCCTTGAGGATCCTTATAACCAGTGTTTTGAACTCTGCATCTGATAGATTGCTTATCTCTATCCTGTTAAGTTCTTTTTCTGGAATTTTGATCTTCTTTCCTTTGGACCATGTTTCTTTGTCTCTTCATTTTGGCTGCCTCCCAATGTTTGCTTCTATATATGAGGTAAAGCTGCTATTGACTCCCTGTCTATATAGCATGGCCTAACATAGTAGATGTCCTGTAGGATTCAGTGGCACAGCCTCCCCTATCACCCAAGCTGGGTACTCAAGGTGCACCCTTGATTTGCGCTGAATACACCCTCCTCTTGCAGTTGAGTTTTGATTGCTGTTGACAGGTCTATGGGAGGGATTTACCTAGGGCAGTCAGCTGCAAGGACTGGCTGTGGCCACTGACCACCAATCTCCACCCTCTGAGGAGAATCAGCTGTGCAGGGGCAGTGTGATGGTGGCCTGATATGATCTGTAGATATCCACAGGTTGTGTAGCCTCTGGGGTTTCCCAGGTGGTGCAGGCCCAGGTCAGCCCCCATCGGTATTCTGCCCAGGGCTACCATCTATGAGCTATAAAGCAATCTGATATGGCTGCTACTTGTGCTGGACTTGGAGATTTTTCAGGCAAAGCCAAGCTGTGAATATAGGTTAGCTGCTCCTAATGCAAGGCCTGGGATCACTTAAGAGGTATGGGAGCTTACTGAGGCCAGCTGTTGCTGGTTTGATAGGATTGAGGAACTGGTGAAGCATGAGCCAAGACCAGCCATTCATATGGAAAAGTCACAGTTAACAGCTTGGGTGGTAAGTTGGGTGGGATGGAGTCTTAGGGGATCTCCAGGGTGGGGCAAACAGTTTTAGCGAGGTTGATGGAGTCTCAGATATGACACCCACCTCCTGCCTCTGTGGCTCTGTGGGGGGACAATTCACAAAGGGGACAATGGCCTCTCTCTTCCATTCTGTCTAGGAGAAAGCCGTCCCCCAGCTTCCACCTTGATACCAGACACTTCATTTCCTCCCTCTATACCACTGGTGCCTTTCAAGCTACTGCCCCAGTGTTAGAACTCAGAGGGAGTGACTCTGAGTAAGTCTGTGTGTGGGTTCTTTAAGGGAAACTGCTTGAAATTCCAGCATCTTCCACCAACTTAATCCCTTCTGGTTTTGCACCCAGAAGTTTGGGGACTTATCTCTGGGCACTGGAACCCTGGGTTTGGGGTCCTTGTGTGGAGCTGGAACTCCTTATTCCTGAGATACTCCTCCCACAGTTTTATCCACAAATGTGGATGTGGGACCAGCCTGTTCTGCAATCCCACTCCTCCTACTGTTACAGAGTAGGTTCCCAAAATAAAAATCCCCAGAACTTGCAATTGGGGACTCGGGGAAGGGGACAGCTTTTAAGATGCCTTTGCATATCTATAGCTGGTAGCTAGTATCTTAATTATGCAAATGGCTTTGGTTCTTCCAAGGCCCCAAGAAGATGGGAGGGGTTTTGACCATGGAATGGTGAGGAAAGAGCATACAGGGCCTGCGCAATGTTCTGTGAATGGTCAGAACTGGTTACCACACCCACTGCATCACAGGCCATGGTCAGGGATTTAAAAATAAGGTGGCAGCCATTTGAGGGGAGAGTGGAGGAAAACCATGCAGTTTGGGAAGAGAGGGAATTCCATGCAGTCTGCAAGGAGGAAGTGAGAAGAGATCCATGCTGCTTTGAAAGGGCAAAGAGAGAACCATGCGTGATCCAGTGCAACATGGTACATGTTTTCCTGGACTGCTATATGGAAGCTGATGACACCGTACCCCAGATCCTGAAGGAGTGAGCTGACAGATAAGGGATGAGGGACTTCTGGGCATCGTTTTGGCTTCTAGCCTTTTGGGGAGCAAGGAAAGTGCTGGGTTCTGTGGGAGAACAGGGCTCTGAGCTGAAGTGCTCACTGCCCTCCTCAGGTTGAAATAATGTAAATAAAGGCCTGTTTTCCTCAACAAGAGTTGTTGGGTTTTATACCAAGGTACCACATGAAAGAACCCCCTTTTGCCCTGTAACACTACCAGTCTGGATGAATGTGGTTTTTTAAAATTCCATACTTGTCAGACTTCCATTCAACTCAATTTCTGCCAGTTCTGAATGATGGTGGTTTTATATTTTAGTTGTAATTTTGATGTGGTTATGTGAGAAGGTGAGTTGTGTTTACCTATGCTGCCATCTTGACTAGAAGCTGGTTCTTAATTACTTTTCAATTAAGACTTTTCTTATCTGCTCTTGGCAATGATTTTTAATAAATTTTTAAGTATTTTGTCAAGTTCTCCTAATTATCTCATTGAGATGTGGGTTTGTGATTACATTATGTCTACTAAATTAAGTGAAGAGAATCAACATCTATCAACTTTTTTCTCCAATGGGGATAATGAACTGTGTCTCACTTTATTCAGAGCTTCTTGTTGTGTACCTCTCAGAACTTTTACATTTAGTTTTAATAATCCTTACCATTTTTCTTAGGAATGTTGCTACTTATTTTATTTTTTGTCACTATTGTGAATGACACCTTTTCCCATAATGATTCCCAATATGTGTCACTGAATCAAAAGGAAACTATCAATTATTTGGCTATTACTCTGAATACTGTCACTTTGTTAAGTTCCCTTATCAATTCACCCACGTTTTCCATTGATTTTTTATTAAGGTTCTAGTTAGATTGTCATCATTCACAGTCAATTTGATTTTTTGGAATCTTCCTTCTCATTAGAAATGCTTTCTTCTCATTTATGTTAAATATTAGAGGTCATTAACAATTGCATGGCTTAAGCACACAATTTTCCTCTCAATTAGCAAAATAGAATGTCTATATTCAAGCTTTCTGCCAGAGAATGAATGTAACTCAGGGAAGACACACGGAAGTTGCTGGAGCAGTCCCACTCCTGCTAAAAAAATGAAGAAGCTAGCCAGGTTCCTCAGAGGTGGGTTGGAGAACATGTGCCACTCTAATGGAGACAGCTGCCCCTCAGCCCCTAAGATTAGATTGCTTTATTGAAGTAATGCAAGTTTGGATTGGCATATTTTACAATTTTTCAAGAAAATCTAAAATGTAATATGTTAAAGGGAATCCTGGTTTTCGAAATGTTGGCAATTAATTCAAATTCTTTTTTTTTTTGCATTTTTTTAATTTTATTTTTTATTATTGATTATGCTGTTACAGTTGTCCCAATTTCATTCCCCCCTGCTCCCCCCTCCCTCCAGCTGTCCCCCCTCTTAGTCCATTCCCATTGGTTGTGCATATAGTTCTTCTCAACATCTTCTTGTCTACTCCACTCCCTCCTACTATGCTTCTTAATTCCTGCACCATCTCCCTCCCTTTTCCCCCTTCCCCCTCCCTGCTGACCTCCCCCACTTATGTTCCCCATACCTATAATTCTTTTTCCCCTCTCATTGTCTACTTAGTTTGCCTTTGTTTCAATTCCCTAGCTTCTGCTGTTGGTTGTAGTGATACAGTTTTCATTTTAATGTTCATAGTTTTGATCCTCCTTCTTCTACACCAGTCCCTTTAACATCTCGTATAACAGTGGTTTGGCTCTAACAGACTCCTTCAGTTTTCTTTGTCCTAGAAACACTTTCTCTGCCCTTCTATCCTGAATAACAGCTTCACTGGATAGAGTAATCATGGTTGTAGGTTTTTGATTTTCATTGCTTTGAATATTTCTTGCCTGTAAAGTTTCCTTTGAGAAATCCGCTGATAGTCTAATTGAAACCCCTTTGTACATGATTCTTCTCTTCTCTCTTGCTGCTTTTAAGATTCTCTCTTTATCTTTAACTCTTGACATTTTGATTATAATGTGTCTTGGTGTGGTCCTCCCTGGGTCCAGCCTATCCAGAACTCTCTGTGCTTCCTGGACCTGTAAGTTCATTTCCTTCCCCAACTTAGGGAAGTTCTGCTTCAGTATTTTTTCACATAATTTTTCAATTTCTAGTTCTTCTTCTTCACCCTCTGGCAATCTGATAATTTGAATGTTCGATCACTTATAGATGTCCCAGAGGTTTCTGAGCCTCTCATCATATTTCTCACTTTTTGTTTCCTCTTTCTGCACTGGTTGACTGTTTGTTCCCTTCCTATGTTCTGATTTGTTAATTTGATCCGTGGCTTTACCTTCCTCACCACTTGTATGTATTTTTGTTCATTTCAGCAGGACTAGCCTTCATTACTTCCCTTTCTTGATTCAGCCCCACTGTTAGGTCTGTAAGCTGTCTTATAACTATAGCTCTGAACTGAGCCTCAGAAAGATTTGCTATTTGTTCATTGGTCAAGGCTTTTAATTGTTTTTTAGTTAGCTGTGTGATTGGTGTTTCAATCATTAATTCTGCCATTCTGACCATTTTGTTTATCTTTCCTTCTTGGGCGGGGTGCTGTCACACCTCCTACACTATATTGGGTGGAGCCCCGTGTGCTCGTCACAACCCGGCGACCTTTCTCACCACATTGTGGCACTTTGTGTGGGGGCGGGGGTCCAAGATGGATTCCTATTGTTACTCTCCGCTGAGGAACAGGGCTGGCTCCCAATGGGGTCTGCCTTCCCAGGCATTGTAATCGCGAGCCAACGGATCTGGTCTGCAGCTGGGGCCAGCTCCCAGACGCTTCTCTCCTACCCCCGAATACAGGTGTCTGCTTACTGGGCCCCACTGTTAGCTGCTGCAGCTGCCGCCTCCAGCACAGTTCGATCTTTCTCGGCCACGGGTTCACACTTCCTACCTGTCCAGACGAGCACCACTTGTTTATGACTTCATACATTGGACTTCCATGTAGATTTATTTTCAGGAACTTCTTATTATTTTTAGTTTTGCAGTGGTTGTAATCCTTTTTAGTTGTAGAGGGAGACAGAGCATGTCAGTCTATGCCTCCATCTTGTCAGGAAGTCTCTCAAATCTTTAAAACACTCTGAACCAGCAGAAGATAGAATAGTGTTTGACAGGGAAAAGGGAGAGAAATAAGGAGTTGTTGTTTCATGGTTATAAAGTTATGGTTATAGAAGATGAATAAGCTCCAGAGACTTGTTGTACAACATAGTGCCTACAGTTAACAATACAGTATTGTACACTTAACTTGTTAAGAGGTTAGATCTTATATTAAGAGCTCTTACCAGACACAAAAAGGAAAAGGGCACACAGGGAAACTTCTGAAGATGATGAGTATTTTAATTACCTTGATTGTGGTAATCATATCATGAGTATGAGCATATGTCCAAAATCATCATATTGTATACATTAAATATATAGTTATTTATATACATACATATTTTTAGAAACATAAAATCTCTTGTCGTCTTCCCTTATTCACAGTTTTGCTTTCCATGGTGTCAGTTACCCGCTGATCTACTGCGGTCTGAAATATTAAGTGGAGTATTCCAGAAGTAACCAAGTCACAAACTTTAAGTTGCAAAAACTTAATTCATTAAGTTTTAATTGTTTTAAGTAGCATAATGAGATCACATGCCATCCAACTCCATCCCACCTTGAACGTGAATCATCCTTTGTTCAGCATCTCTACACTTTATATGCTCCCTGTGCATTTGTCACTGAGTATCGGCTTGGTTATCAGATTGACTATCACGCTATCACAGTGCTTGTGTTCAGGTAACCTTTATTTTTCTTGATAATGGCCCCAAAGCACAAGAGTAATGATGCTGGCAATCAATATGCCAGAAAGAAGACTTTAAGTGAAGTACAGGAAAAAAACACAGGGTTTGGCACTATCTGCAGTTTTAGGCATCCACTGGACAGATCAAGCCACCATCTATGGGACAGAGCTTGGCCTTTGGGCTCTGAGACATCTGGAAATAGGTATCAGAAACCAAGTTACCAAGGGGACAAAACAGGAACTTTGCCACCAGGGAGCTGATGTCACAATGGTGCCAAGGATCACACTGACTAAAACCTGAATAATAAAGCTCTTAGCCTGAGAAAATCAAAGCTTTTGAGCTCTGTCTCAGATTTTGTGAGCACTGACTAGTAAAAAGAGGCCTTTACTTGAAATCTGGAACCATGGCCTTGGTCTCAGCACTGCCACCAATAAATCAGGGTTGGCAGGCCCATGGGACTTCCCAAAGCCTCCCTAGCACTCCCCACACAAGAAGAAGGTTAGATATGCTATGTGAATTTTTAAAATTCTTTATTTACAAAAATATCAGGAACCCCAAAGATATGCAAACATCAGAAGTTTCCATCTTTAAATCATGTACTTCTATAGAACTGTCTAAATTTCCAGTGTCTTTGCTGATACAATATGAGCTGAATTTTTAATTTTCAAGGGTGATCAAAAAAGGAAATCAAGAATTAAAAATAGGGGACAGCTGGACTTCCAATCTCCACCAAAGGAAATTCTAGTATCACACTTTCCTATCAAGAAAATATGGTCATAATATACTTTGGTGCTTTGACTACTTTTTGAAATGGGAAGTTAATATTTAAAATCTATAAGTAAATGCCATTTGGACATACATTTTTGATATACCTCTTTTCTGTAAATAAAAAATCACAAGTTAGAAACAGTGGACTCTTTGTAATGCTTTCAGAATGTACTACTTTAATTCTGCAATGATTGTTTTAAGTTTTTCCTCAAGGGAGCCACAAAATTCACCCACCTTTTCTTCTTTCTTATAAAACTGAAAGGTTGGAATGGAAGAGATCTCATGGTCTTTCGCCAGCTCCTCACACTCATCAACATCCACTTCCAGGAACACGACATCCTCGTGCTTCACAGACAGAGAATGGAAAACGGGCTTGATGGTCCTGCAAGGCCTACACCATGTGGCTGAGAAATCCACAGCCACCAGCCTCTCCCCAGCCTCCTTGAGTGCCAACTCAAAATCTTCTTTGTTCAGGATCACTTTCACCATGTCGACCTCCAAGAGCTCCACTGTTTCTTCTGCTGAGATGTCACCTTCTACAGGCTGAATGGTTTCTTCTGAGGTCTTCGGGGTGTCCTCCTCTTTGGGCTGGATGGTTTCTGCTGGGGATTTGGGGGTGTCGTCCCGCTTGGGTGAAATGTTTTCTTCTGAGGAGTTGGGGGTGTTGCCCTCCTTGAGCTGGATGGTTTCTTCTGGGGATTTGAGGGTGTCACTCTGCTTGGGTGAAATGTTTTTTTCTGAATAGTTGGAGGTGTCAACCTCCTTGGGTAAAATTAATTTTGCTGAGAGCTTGAGGGTGTTGCCCTGCTTTGGCTTGATGGTTTCTTCTGAGGATTTGGGGGCTTCACCCTGTTTAGGTGAAATTGTTTTTGCTGAGAACTTGGGGGTTTTGTCTTGCTTGGGCAGGATGGTTTTGGCTGAGGAAATTGGGGTATCAGCCTGTTTGGACAAGATAGTTTTATTTGAGGAATTAGGGGTGTCAGCCTGTTTGGATGGGATGGTTTTTTCTGAGGAATTGAGGATGTCACCCTGCTTGGGAGGAATGGTTTTTGTTGAGGACTTGGAGGTGTCAGCGTACTTGGGTGGGGTGTTTTTTTCTGAGGAATTAAGGGTGTCATACTGCTTAGATAGGATGGTTTTTGCTGAAGACTTAGAGGTGTCAACCTGCTTGAGCAGGGTTTTTTTTGCTGAAGATTTGGGGGTACCAACCTGCTTGGATGGAATGTTTTTGTCTGAGGAATTAAGGGTGTTAACTTCTTTAGGCAGGAATGTTTTTCCTGGGGACCTGGGCATGTCACTCTGCTTTGGTGGGATAGTTTTAATTGGGGAATTGGAGATGTCACTCTGTTTGGACTGGATGGTTTTTTCTGAGGCATTAGCAGTGCTACCCTCTTTGGGAAGAATGTCTTTTTCTGAAGAATTAAAGCTGTTGCCCTCTTTAAGCAAGATGGTTTTTCCGGAGGCACTGGGTGTGTCTCCCTGCTTGGACTGCATGGTTTTTGCTGAGGAACTGGAGGCGTCACAACCCTGCTTGGGAAGAGACGTGTCCTCGGGCTGTGGAACTTGGGACTCGTCTGCAGGTATGTGTTGTATGCTGCTGATGTCATGGGCAAAGGTCTTCTCCTGGGTGAGGGCTGGATCCAAGAACTCTGGGACAGCACCTGTGATCGTGGACTCTCTGAACAAAAAAGCAAATAAAATAAAATACAAAAGAAGAAACAAAAAAATCTCTGATCACATATTTCAAGGAAGATGTGTCATTCTTAGAGCTCACAAATGTAGTCTTGTGAATAATGTAGTATTAATTTGAATAATCATGTACAACAGAAGCTAAGCATCATGTGATTACATGCATCTTTTATGTAGGTTTTTTAAAACTAAAATTTTCTCAGCTTAATCCTATACTACTGCCTACTCCCTAAGCACATGGGTCCCCTTAAGGCAACACTCTTCCCTCCCTGTTACCATCATGATCACCTTCATGTGTTTCTGCTTGTTTATCTGGCCTCATTTTCGGTTCTTCTGGGACTCCAGCTTTATCACTTTCCATTTCAGGTTCTTTGTCTATATACACTCCTACTTCATTAGTGCCTCATAGTGAAGACAAGGCCTTACCCTTCAACTTTTTCCAACCTATTCAACCTAACATCATATGGTGAGTAACACCTTATATTCAGGTAGTACTTACAGATGGATTTCCCTCTCTGTACTCACAACAGTAATTTTTGAGAATTTCATGAAAACCTCAGTTATGGTGGCCACCCTGTGCATGAAGGTTTGCCTACTACCTGATATACATTCATAGGCATTATTTCCTATAACACAACAAACTACTGAGGTAAGTACCATTATGATCCCTCACTTTACAAGTGAGAAATATGAGCCTTAGAGAAATTGTATAACTCACTCAAGGTCACAAAGCTAGTATGTGGGGTAGGTTCCAAGCCCTCACTACACTGTGTTGTACTGTTTGCCAAATGCCCTGTCCAGAATGGGTAACTTGAAACCAACTTTCCTACAATCTCTCTTTAGGATTCTCCAGCTGCAGCTTTCCCTTTGTAACACACCCACTGTAACCATTTACTAAGTGTCTCCTAACCATATTACCCTTCTCTGCAAAGTACTGCCTGACTATTGGATGCCTTGTCTGAGCTATTTAGATGGGAGTAGATTGTGATACAGAGGAATTCCCTAACTGAGAGGAAGAAATGAAAACATTACTCTTTCCATCCCAGTAAATGGGGAACCAAGAGAACAGATATATGTATCCTGGTCTCCCTTCTGCAGGCTGAAACCTTGGTATGGATGCAGGGTAGATGTGTTCTGAGGAAAGCCGAAAGCAGAGGAGCATTTGCCTCATTCTCCAAATGGAAAGCCATGAAGGGCCCACACCTACATGAACTCCACATCAATATGGCACCATTGGCCATTGGCAGAGGGTGTGACCAGATTGCTGGGCCTAACACATGCCAGGGATCTGGAAGTCCTGCATGCTCCAGAGTGGAGTTGTGAGTGTTCAAAGGTCAGAGAACCAAGAGAATATATTTTGAATATCTTCCATGTCAAAACAGTTTCACTTAAAGCAGGAGTCAGCAAACATTTTTTATAAAGGGCTACAGAGTGACTATTTTAGACTTTCCAGACCACATGGTTTCTATTACTGTGCTTGGCTCTGGTGTTGCAGCATAAAGCAGCTGCTGTGCGTTGAATTGTGTCTCCCAAATTTCATATGCTACAGTTGTAATAACCTGTACAGATTTTTTAAAAAAGGACTTTAAATTTATTCATTATATTCAATTTTCTTTTGCTTCATTAAATATGTGTGTATGTGTATCACACATATTTAGAAATAAAATGTCAACACATTAATTTTGGGTGGTGGCCATACATACTTGGGTTCATTGTATTAATCTTTGAAATGTTCTATATTTGTAAGACTTTACAGAAAACAGGGGATAAGGCTGGGAGTTTTTGTACATGCTGATGTGGGACTGTGGTGTGCAGGTGACTCATGTTGCAGTGATATGTCAGCTCCTTGAGAACAGGCAACTCTGAAGGAATTTAACTGGAAGGTTCAGCTACAGTTCTATGTGGGTCAAGTCATGTTTGTTAACTAATAGAGCAAATTACTTAAATAGAGCAGCATTTATCACAGAGGATAACTCTTCATGTTTTTGTAATCAGATCAACATAGCATGGTGTGTGCTTGCTGCTGGAATACAAAAATGCTTATGTTCAATAAAAGCCTTCATTTCAGTAGTGATTACTTAAGTGTAAGGTTGTCTACACTTTATATTCCTATCCTATTTTTTTCTTATTGATATGTCTGCTATTTCAGTATTTTTGTTGAAGTGGTCAGAAAGCAGCTGGTTGTGCAAGTCATTGCACAGGCCTTGATTTAGTTTCTCTTAGGTTTTACTTGGTTTACTCAACCTTATCCTACTTTCTTTTAAAACATTCCCCAAATCCAAAAGATGTTGTTGTGGGCTCACATAAAATAAATAAAGCCATAGATCCATTTAAATATCTATTAGAGGATTATGGAAAATATTCCTCAAAAAATTAAACATAGAACTACCATATAACTGAGCATTCCCACTTTTGGATATTTATTTTTTAAAATGAAAACAATAATTAGAAAAGCTATATGCACCTTTATGTTCATTACAGCATTATCTATAATAGCAAAGATAAGGAAAAAACCTAATGTCAATCAATAGATGAATGAATGAAGAACATGTGATACATATAGATATGGTGAAATATTACTCAGATGTAAAAGAGAATGGGTAAAGATGTGATATATACATATATCTTGCCTCTTAAGACAATATGAATGGACCTAGAGGGTATTTTGTTAAGTGAAATAAGTCAGACGGAGAATGATAAACACTGTATGATTTCACTTGTATGTGGAATCTAAAAAATAAAACAAACAAATAAAACAGGACAGAAACAAACTCATAGATACAAAGAACAAACTGATAGTTACCAGAGGGGAGAGGGTAGGAGGCTGGACAGAAAAGGAAAAAGATTAAAAATAAAAAAGAATAGACATTTATATTGGAAAGAACGTTATTTTTAAAAATGCTAAATGGATATTTTTCTACCTCCAAATGGCTCATCATGAAGACAATTTGTCATGATTAATCAGTATTTTATCCACGGCACACATCCTGTGACTTTGTACCTGGCTCTCTGAGTTCATTATCCCATGCATTCCCCATCAGTTTTGGACACAATGGTACCTGTGTTTTGCTCAAGGGAGGGTGGATTATTGATTTTACTTAGTTCCTTTGTTCTAACATTTAACCCCCAACATTTTTGTGGTTGGAAAGACTTCTAGTATAATATTTAAAGCTCTCCTGTATAAATATTTACAGGAAAAATTCTGTTTAGAGCTGCTTTGGTAAGATCCAGATTAGTCGTATATTTGTTGATGTTTTAATATTAATAGGCTGCTACAAAACTTTTAAAATACACACGACTCCTCCTAGTGCAGGGACACTGCTCTCTGCACATGGTTCCTGGAATTTCCCAATGCTCACCTTCTAAAGGAAGCCAGACAAGCAAGTTAGCAGAGTGTACCTGCCACCAGAACAAATGGCACCCACAGCAGAGTAGAGCAGAGAATCCAGGCTCATTGAACATTGTAGCTTTGATGTTCAGAGTCATGACACAGAACTTCCTGAGACGATCCCAAGTTCATTTTTACCATAGGTGAGTGTGCATTCAGTGGGCACTTTAAATGGATGAAGGCATGAATGGATTACAGCATGTACAATGGAAAACAGTTGAAATACTTTAAAATATATTTTTGCTAAAGTTATCATTATTAGCATCTGGAAGACCCTCCCCTAAATAAAGAAGTAACTCCTAAATAAAGAAATAAGAGAAAGGTGAAAAAACAAAAATCTATTCCCATAAGACTTTTCCAAACTAACCATACCAAGTACAAAATCAGAATATTAAAAACAAGTGTTTAAACCAAAAAAGAGTAAAATTTCACATACCCACCTGGCCCCTTCTGTCAGCACCACACATGAAGTGAAATGACATCACATGGTATAGATCTTTCCTCCCCAGTCCAAGTACAAGTTTTCTGAGAGTAAGGGGCACTTCATTGGCATCTCCAGTTTTTAACTTGGTATACAGCACACCGACACTCAAGAAAAACTTGCACTGTAGGACTGAAATGCCATGTGAGTTTTTCTTTTTTCCTCACCTTCCATGGTAATACCTAATTAACTTCCCAGTCTTCTGCTACAATACTGATTAACTTATAGGTTAATCTGCTGTGCCAAAGACTATGGTGATTAGAAGGACTGTTAATTACCAGGGACCTGGGAAAGCTCCCAGGAGTGCTTCCCACCCTCTGAAGCTGGTGTACTGCTAAGCAGAAAGGAGCAAGTGGTAATGTCCTTCCTAGTGGAGAGAGAGCAACCACTAGGTGAAGGTGTTATGAGCAGCAGCCATGATCAATGAAAGGCAGAGACAGACGCTGGACACAGATGAGAGGGATATTTTACCATAGGTTACAGAATTGGAATTTTGTTTAAACTGCAATTAGTTGTCACAGAAAGTTTTAAGAAAAAAATGTGGTGTGATCTAGACATTAGCAGATTCACTATTAGCATATTCAATGATAGATTTGAAGGCCAAACGCAGAATTCAAAAAGGTCTGTTAAGAAACTATTGCAGAAAATGGTGGAGGAGTGAGGGGACGCTGTGCTTTCAGACTCCCGAGACCCGTCTGAAGTTTGGGCTAATTGCAGACAGAACATCTCAGTGAGCAGCTGGACACTGGCAGGAATCGAGCCATGGCACTGCTGGATTAGAGAAAAACCATCTGGGAACAACCTGCTTAGTGAGGATAGTGGAGGAAAAGGGGAGGAAACGGGATTCCTGACTGGGGCGGCTGCCCGAGCTGCGGCTGGAAGTACACAAAGGCTTTTTGGCGACCACAGGCTTCCCCAGAGAGGAGTTGGGAGGAGAGCGGATCTCTGCCCGCTGGCAGAGATGGGACTCAACCAAGTGGCATTGGTGCGGAAGGACAGGAGACAGCGTGCTTCCGGGCAAATGAAAACATAATTCTCCTTTATATTTTTCTCTAGTGGACTGCGGAGAGGGGTGGAAAGTTTGGGGGTGGTAGGCCGTTCTTGAGGAGCGCAGGCACAGAGGCATGCTCATCCACTCCCCAACCCTACCCTTGGGTCGCGGGGGCGCGCATAGGGAAGTGCTCTCACTCACTGGCCCAGGTGCGTGGGGCAGTGAGTCCAGGCATCCCTCGGACACTCCTCAACGGACATAAGATCAGTGCGCCAACGGACACAGGGAGGGCCCACTGAACACGCAGAAGACCGTGCGCAGACACCCCTAGCCAGCTCCCGTGGGCGCCGGGCCCCAGGCCGGAAAGAAGACCACTAGCGCAGGCTCTGTTCGTGCCCGCCCAGACTGGTGAGGGAAGGCAGGCAGCTGTGGCACGGGAACAGCAGGCATCAGCGACTCACAGACGCTCACTTCCACTGTGCACAAGTGTCCACGGCCCCGCCCTAAGAGGCAAGAGACCAACTTCCGGAGCTCGGCTCAGTGGGACTAAGGGCACGGGCACAAGAGCGCGAAAACACCTCAGCCCGGGGACAATAGGCGCCAATCGCTGGGCAAGCTCTTGGGCCGCCCCATGCGTGCAGGGGCTCGCGCAAGGACACCTCAGCTGGCTCCAGCGGGCGGCAAGGGAGCTTGCTGTGCTGGCCACCGCGGGCGCACACCAGTGCTGCAAGAAACAAGAACCTCTGAACCGCCACATTAGACCAGCTGGGGAACGCAGAAAAAGAAGACAACACACCAAGGCTGAACGGAGTAAAAACAATCTTTTTTTTTATTTCCTTTTTCTTTTTTCCCTTCCTTAAAAAAAAGGGAAAGGAAGGAGAGGAGAGGAGGGGAGGGAGAAGAAAGGAAGAAGGAGGGAAAAAAAAAACAAAAACCACTATATCTCTAATGTGTTCTATATAATCTTTCCTTTTCATCCTTTCTTTTTAATCGTTGTTTATTTGTTTGTGTGTCTAGTTTAGCCCTCCTTTCACTCTAAATTGATAGAATATAATTACTATATAAATCCAATACAATACAATCCTACTTTCTTACTACATTCTGCATTCTTCCATCCTTTTCTTCTATTTTTATTAACATATAATGTAAATATTACCTACTGGCTTGCATAGTCTCAACTATTGTTAATCTATCATCCCCTCTATCAAAAATCTCATTTTTTCTCCCTAAAAACAACTCTTATCTATTTTTCTTATAGTGTAAAAGCTCTAATGTCTTTATATTTATATTAATACTGGCTTGTTGGCTGACGATAGCGGGATAGAGGGTAGGGGATATTTTTGAGGGTATGGGTCTCCTGCCTGGGCTGTGTGTTTATGTTTTTAACAGCATCTCCACAAAAGAACTCAAGACTAAGCAGATAGAGTGACTCTCAATCAACTAGCCAGAAGGAAGATCCTACCAAAGAACATTTGAAATATAACAAGACAGCATAAACAAACGACATAAAGGATAAACCAAACACTTCAGGCTCACGAGATCAAAGAGACTGCACCACTGAAACACCCAGATCTCCTATAAAGAATCTCACACCACAAAGGTGTGAAGTGAAAGCAGACCATCCCCCCCCCCAAATAAAAACAAACAAGAAGAATCCAACATGGCAAGATGCAAAAATAACCCCTCAATGAAAAGAAAAGAGGAATCCTCAGAAAGAGAGGTAGATGGAATAGACATAGCCCAAATGTCAGACATAGAATTCAAAACAATGGTGGTAAAGAAGCTCAATATACTCGACAACCTTAAAAACAACTATGACAACCTCCAAGGAAGTTACCAGCAGCTCCAAGAAAATTACAAGGAAGTTGCAGAGAACTACACCAACATAAAAAAAGACATAGAAACTATTAACAAGAACCAGGAAGAAATGAAGAATTCAATCTCTGAACTGAAAAACACAGTAGAATCAGTCAAAGGCAGACTAAACGAAGCAGAGGATCGGATTAGTGAGTTAGAAGGTAATGTAGAGAAAAACTCCCAGACAATACAGCAAAATGAAAAAAGATTGAAAAAATATGAACAAGATGTAAGGGAATTACAGGATAGCACGATAAGAAATAATATCAGGATCATCGGAATTAGAGAGGGAGAAGAAAAGGACCATGGAATTGAAAAACAGATAGGAGAAATAGTGACAGAAAATTTTCCGAACCTGATGAGAGAAAAAGTTATACAAGTTCAGGAAGCACAGAGGAACCCCCAAAAACCCACTCCAAGGCACATCATAATTAAAATGGCAACATTTCAAGACAAAGAGAGAATCCTAAAAGCAGCAAGAGAAAAACAGCAAATAACATACAAGGGAGCTCCAATAAGGCTATCAACTGATTTCTCAACAGAAACATTACAAGCCAGAAGGGAATGGTCAAAAATATTTCAAGCAATGAAAAATAAAGGCCTACAACCAAGAATACTCTACCTAGCAAGGCTCTCGTTCAAAATAGAAGGTGAAATAAGGAGTTTCCCAGACAAAGGAAGACTAAAAGAATACATCTCCACCAAACCAGCATTGCAAGAGATGCTAAAGGGAGTGTTCTAAGAAAAAAGAAGGAAAAAAAAAAAAAAGAGGAGAGGAACAGAGGTACAAAGGGAAATGAATAAATACACGTCAATAATAACCTTAAATGTAAATGGATTAAATGCTCCAATTAAAAGACATAGGGTAATGGACTGGATAAGAAAACAGGACCCATAATTGAAAAACCAAAATAAAATAAAAAAAAAGAAAACAGGACCCACATATTTGCTGTCTACAAGAAACACACCTCAAAACAAAAGATTTACACAGACTGAAATTAAAGGGATATAAAAAAATACTCCAAGCAAATGGACCTGAAAAAAAAGCAGGGGTAGCAGTCCTCATATCAGACAAAATGGATTTCAAAGCAATGACAATAAAAAGAGACAAAGAAAGACATTTCATAATACTTAAAGGAACAATCCATCAAGAAGATATGACATTGATAAACATATATGTACCCAACATAGGAGCACCCAAATACATAAAGCAAATACTAGAAGACCACAAGAAGGATATCAACAACAACACACTCATAGTAGGAGACTTCAACACTCCATTATCAACAATAGACAGATCATCAAAGCAAAGAAACA
The DNA here is from genome assembly GCF_987537825.1 of Furipterus horrens. Classification (NCBI taxonomy): domain Eukaryota; kingdom Metazoa; phylum Chordata; class Mammalia; order Chiroptera; family Furipteridae; genus Furipterus; species Furipterus horrens. The sequence continues at coordinate 51,624,431 of NW_028327178.1, read as the reverse complement.
CCAAGGATATACAGGCATTGAACAACACACTAAACCACATGGACTTAACTGATATATATAGAAGTTTTCACCCCAAAGAAGCAAAATATACATTCTTTTCAAATGCACATGGGACATTTTCAAAGATAGACCACATGATAGGACACAAAACAAGCCTCAACAAATTCAAGAAAATTGAAATCATATCAAGCATCTTTTCAGACCACAATGCCTTGAAACTAGAAATCAACCTCAGAGAAAAAAATCAAAGACACCCAAACTCATGGAGAATGAATAACACACTATTAAATAACGAATGGGTTAACAATGACATCAAAGAAGAAATCAAGAAATTTCTAGAAACTAATGATAATGAGCACACAACAGCCCAAAACCTGTGGAACACAGCAAAAGCAGTCCTGAGAGGGAAGTTCATAGCAATACAGGCATATCTGAAAAGGATAGAAGAATCTCAAATAAAAAACCTAACCATAAAGCTACAAGAACTAGAAAACAACAAGAAACAAAGCCTAGGGCAAGAAGAAGGAAGGAAATCATCAAGATCAGAGCAGAGCTAAATGACATAGAGACTAAACAAACAATACAAAATATCAACAAAACTAGGAGCTGGTTCTTCGAAAAAATAAACAAAATTGACAAGCCTCTAGCCAGTCTAATCAAGAAAAAAAGAAGACCCAAATAAACAAAATCAGAAATGAAAGAGGAGAAATCACGACTGATACCACAGAAATACAAATGATAGTTACAAATTACTACAGACAACTATATGGCAAGAAATTTGACAATCTAGAAGAAATGGACAATTTCTAGAAACATACAACCTTCCAAAACTGAATCAAGAAGAAGTGGAAAGTCTCAACAGACCAATAACAAAGAAGGAAATTGAAACAGTAATCCAAAATCTCCCTGCACACAAAAGCCCTGGACTGGTTGGCTTCACGGGCAAATTTTACAAAACATTTAGGGAAGAACTAACTCCTATCCTCCTCAAACTATTCCGAAAAATCCAAGAAGAGGGGAAAGTCCCAAACTCTTTCTATGAAGCCAGTATTATCCTAATCTCAAAACCAGGTCAAGACACAACAAAGAAAGAAAACTACAGGCCAATATCATTGATGAACATAGATGCTAAAATCCTCAATAAAATATTGGCAAACAGGATCCAGCAATATATCAAAAAGATCATACATCATGATCAAGTGGGATTCCTCCTAAGGATGCAAGGATAGTTTAATATTTGCAAATCAATAAATATAATACATCACCTAAACAAAATGAAAGACAAAAATTACATGATCATATCAATAGATGCAGAAAAAGCATTTGATAAAGTACAACACCCATTTATGATGAAAACACTCAGCAAAATGGGAATACAGGGAGCATACCTTAACATAATCAAGACTATATATGAGAAGCCTGAGGCCAACATCATACTCAATGGACAAAAACTAAAAGCATTCCCCCTGAATTCAGGAACTAGACAAGGTTGTCCACTCTCTCCACTCCTATTCAACATAGTGTTGGAAGTCCTAGCCACAGCAATCAGACAAGAAAAAGAAATAAAAGGCATCCAAATTGGGAAAGAAGAAGTAAAACTATCATTATATGCAGATGACATGATAGTATACATAGAAAATCCTATAAACTCCACTAAAAGACTACTCGATATAATAAGTGAATTTGGCAAAACAGCAGGGTACGAAATAAATATACAGAAATCTATGGCATTTCTGTACACCAACAATAAAATATCACAGACAGAGACAAAAAAGAAAATACCATTTACTATAGCAACAAGAAATATAAAGTACCTAGGAATAAACTTAACCAAAGAGATAAAAGACCTGTACTCTGAAAATTACGCAACATTGAAGAAAGAAATCAAGGAAGATACAAATAAGTGAAAGCAAATAACATGTCCTTGGATGGGAAGAATCAACCTCATCAAAATGGCCATACTACCCAAAGCAATTTACAGATTCAATGCAATCCCTATTAAAATACCACTGACATATTTCACTGACCTAGAACAAATACTCCATAAATTCATATGGAACCAAAAAAGACCCCGAATAGCAAAAGCAATCTTGAGACAGAACACAGCAGGAGGAATCACAACACCAGATATCAAACAATACTACAAAGCCACTGTGATCAAAACAGTCTGGTACTGGCATAAGAACAGACATATAGATCAGTCAAACAGAATAGAGAGCCCAGAAATAAACCCAGGCCTCTATGGTCACCTAATATTTGATAAAGGAAGAAGGAACATAAAATGCAGTGAGAAGAGCCTCTTTAACAAATGGTGTTGGGAGAACTGGACAGGGACGTGCAAAAAAAATGAAACTAGACCACCAACTTACACCACACAGGAGAATAAACTCAAGATGGATCAAAGACTTAAATGTATGCCACGACACCATAAAAGTCCTAGAGGAAAACATAGGCAAGAAAATTTCAGATATCTCACGTTACAATTTCTTCACGGATACATCCCCTAAAGCAAGAGAAATAAAGGAAAAAATAAATAAATGGGATTACATCAAACTAAAGAGTTTCTGCTCAGCAAAAGGAAACATCAGCAAGATGAAAAGGAAACCAACCATATGGGAAAACATATTTGCCAATGACATCACAGACAGGGAACTGATTTCCAAAATACATAAAGAGCTAATACGACTCAACATCAAGAAACAAACAACCCAATTAAAAAATGGGCAAAGGACCTGAAAAACACTTCTCTGAAGAGGACATACAGAAGGTCCATAGACACATGAAAAAATGCTCAACATCATTAGCCATTAGGGAGATGCAAATAAAAACCACAATGAGATACCATTTTACACCAGTCAGAATGGCCATCATCAACAAATCAAGAAACAACAAGTGCTAGCGAGGAAGTGGAGAAACGGGAACCCTACTGCACTGTTGGTGAGAATGCAGACTGGTACGGCCACTATGGAAAACAGTATGGAATTACCTCAAAAAATTAAAAATGGAACTGCCTTTTGAACCAGCGATTCCACTACTAGGATTATACCCGAAGAATCTTGAAATACCAATTCAAAAGAACTTATGCACCCCTATGTTCATTGCAGCACTGTTTACAATAGCTAAGTGCTGGAAACAACCTAAGTGCCCATCTGTGGATGAGTGGATCAAAAAACTGTGGTACACTTACACAATGGAATACTATGTAGCGGAGAGAAAGAAGGGACTCTTGCCATTTGCAACAACGTGGATGGAACTAGAGAGAATTATGCTTAGTGAAATAAGTCAGGCAAAGAAAGAAAAATACCATATGATATCACCTAATACAGGAAACTAAAGAACAACACAAACAAAAGAACTAAATGGAACAAACAGCAGAATAGCAGTCAATGGGGGGGAGTGGGGAGGGAGAGAAGGGGGATAAGTAAGGGATGGTTTTAGTCAAGGAACGTGTATAAATGATTCATGGAGACAGACAGCGGGGAGGGATATGGTTGTGGGAGGAGGGGTGGGCTGTGTGGGGGAGAGAAATGGGGGCAAAATGGGACAACTGTAATTTAAAAACCAAAAAAAAAAAAAAAAGAAAAGAAAACTATTGCAATAGTTGAGAGAAAACATATTAAAAGTCTAAACTAGGACAGTGGAAAGAGGGTTAGGAAGTTCAAGAAGTTCCAGAAATAAGTTTACATCATTTCGTAAATGTTTGGGAGAAGCTGAAACTGACTCTCAAATGTGAAGTCTGAGCTACTGGGAGAATGCAATGTACAAAGTGCACAGGTAATGGGGATGGAGTAGGATCTGTGTGCTTGGAAGGGGCATTGGTACCTGAAGCAGGCAGCTGGGAACCACGGTCTGATATATGGAAAGAAGTCAGGCCAGATAAAAATTTTGAATCCAGAGGAAATAAATGGAAACATAAAATTAGATCAGAAGGAAAGGGGGTAATAAATTGAGCAGGATCAGGAACATGAATTTTCAGGGAGTACCTACATTTAAGCAGACAAGTCTAAATGCACAGTGAAAAAAGCAAGGGGAACCATGGCCCAGAAACTCAAAAAGGGGCATCAGGAGGGTGAGGTCAACAGCCTCAAATGCCCACAAGGAAGTAGGGAGAGTGAGAAGAGAGAGGTCAGTGGTGGAGTGGTTAGGTAAACCATCAATAATTTTTGAAAGAGCACCATAAGGGATAGTGGCCAAACTCCAGGGAAGAGTGAATAGAAAATCAAATAAGTAGAAGATCAAGATTCCTTTTTGAAAATTTCATTAGTGGTAAGGAAAAAGAGGGTAGACTGATGGAGAAAGGGAGATGGATGGTAATTGTTCAAAACCAGGGATTTATGCATATATGTAAGTTGAGAAAAGAAAAATTGTGCAAGGGGAATTTTAAGACGTAATACAAAAAATAAAAAGCTTGGCACGTGCTTTAGAAGTCAGTTGGGATCCTTTCCCAAAGAATCAGGAAAGAAGAGAATAGGTAGAAATTCAAAAAAAACTCAAGGTGAAGGAGAGCAGAAGAAGCTGGCCACCCTTAGGTCATGCAGGCTCTCTTGGGGACACTGCTTTAGGCACTGGGTTCTCAGAAGCAAATGCAGCACCTCAGGCCTTACAAAGTCAAAATTGCCAGACCTTGATGCAGAAGTCATTTCAAAAAGGCAGTTAAGGCTAAGCAATGGTGTCGACACCCGAGGTCAGGGTTACGGGAAAGATAAATCAAGCTGTCCGAGCAGTAGGGTCTGGGAGAGTCACTGCAGTAGTTTAGGATCAGATAATAGTTCAGTGAAACCAGAAAATCTAGTTAATGGAGTGATTTAACTCTTCCAGCCTGAGCTGGTTAACCCTTAGCTCCCCAGCCAACACTTCCTTCTGAGATGAAAGAATGATAGCATGGGCTTTGGCATAAGTAGAGTTACCTTGTTTACTAGTGGTATAAAATTGAGAAAGGCAGTTAAGCTCTCCATACACCTTCTATACAAATGAGAACAATTGTCATCCTCAGATTTTTTTGTGGATAAAATGAAATACAATTTGAAAGTATGTAGCTCACGGGAAGTATTCAATGAAGGAGAATTTCCTCTTCTTCACTCCTTTATATTCACAGTACTATGATGACAGTAAAGAAAGGAGAAAATGGAAACATTTAGAACAGTGCTGGCATATTGCAGATGTTCAATAAATGCTAATTATCATCATGATTATTTTGCAGCTATTTAAAAGAATAAAATATATCAGTAGATTCGGATACACATGGAAAGAGCTCCAAAATACACTGAAAAAAGCCAAAAAAGATTGGAGGTTGTTGTCAGAGGTGGTTAGGGGTGGGGTGGGAGGATAGAATGGGTGAAGGGGACCAAAAGGTACACACTTCCAACTATAAAATAAGTAATTTCTGGGAATCTAACATACAGAATGATGACTATAGTTAATTCTGTATTGTTTATATATTTGAAAGTTGCTAAGTAAATTTTAGAAGTTCTCATCAAACACACACACACAGCAATTTTGAAACTGTGAGGTGATGGATGTTAACCAAACTTATTGTGATGACCATTTTGCAATATGTACAAATATCTGATCATTATATCATATACCTGAAACTAAGATGTCAACTATACCTTAATTTTTAATTTTTTAAATTTTAAAAATATTTTAATTTTTAATATTTTAATTAAAAAGAAGAAAGGAGAAAATTGTAACTAACATTTTAATTTGGACTTTCTTACTGGCCCATGGTCTTGGGCAATTTATTTAACCCCCCGTCTCTTGTTTTCTCATCTGTAGAAAGGCGATAATAATAGTATCTACTTCATAGAGGAGGGTGTAGAAATAAAGTTAATATGATGTAAAACACCTAGAACAGTACCTGGCACATAGCAAGTTGCTATACTTGTATTAGCTATTATGGTTTTTGAGCATTTATTCTGTCCAGGAGGGTAGCCTACTCAGGAGGCAGGGTGGGTGTTGACATCCATGTCATGAGCACTCCCTCTGCTTACTTGGAGCTATTCAACGGGAAGGCCTCTCCAGGAGCCTGTTCTAATTAAGTCCTCATGACACACCTGCAAGGCAAATACTCTGGGTCCAAAATACCTACTGACAATTTTGGGGCAGATGTTTTCAGAATTCAGAATTTTGTTTGGATTTTATTAAAATAATACAGTGAATTTGTTACAGAACATCCAGCAGAGTCACCACAGGTGGAATAAATAAATAAATAAATAACATCACATTGTTATGGAGCATTTACGAGCAAAGAGGACACGAGGCAATTTAGAAACAAATTTATGGCATTTATTTACCTGGCCAGGGATGGTTCTTCCCACTTTCAGAAGCAGAAAATGGGAGAGCCGTCCCGCCTTACAGACTAAAAGGTTTTTAAAGGCAAAAAACTATACCCATGTCCTTGCAGCTGCCAGATAACAGCGGCGGGCGGGAAAAACTACACAGGTGGGAGAAACTACACACTCACACACCTTCTATTTTAAGAGGGGCTTCAGCTGATAAACACTTGGTGCACCTGGGGTTGAGATAACAGCCAGGGTGAGCTAGCAAAGGGGGGCCTCACAGTTGCTGGAATAAGTGAGCAAAAAATAACCTGCCACTGGAGTAAAAAGCAAAAATGGCAAAAATAGCAAAAAGAGTAAAAAATGACCTATCACAACATCAGTTCAAGTCTGGTTTTACTGCCAAATTGTTATAGAGCAGGTCACCAAAAATCCCAAGTTTGCAGTTGGGGGATGGGGGAAGGGGACAGCTTTCAAGATGCCTTTGCATATCTATGGCTGGCAGCTAGCTGTCTTAGTTATGCAAACAGCTTCAGTTCTTCCAAGGCCCCAAGAAGATGGGAGGGGTTTTGACCATGGAATGGTAAGGAAAGAGCATACAGGGCCTGCGCAATGTTCTGTGTATGTGGTAGCCATTTGAGAGGAGAGTGGAGGAGAACACTGCAGTTTGGGAAGAGAGGGAATTCCATGCAGTATGCAAGGAGGCAGAGAGAAGAGATCCATGCTGCTTTGTAAGGGCAGAGAGAGAACCATGCGTGATCCAGTGCAACATGGCACGTTTTCCTGGACTGTTATACAGAAGCTGATGACATCGTACCCCAGAACCTGAAGGAGACAGCTGACAGATAAGGAATGGGGAACTTCTGGGCATGGTTTTGGCTTCTAGCCTTTTGGGGAGCAAGGGAAGTGCTGGGTTCCATGGGAGAACAGGGCTCTGAGCTGAAGTGCTCACTGAGCTCCCCAGGTTGGAATATTGTAAATAAAGACCTATTTTCCTCAACACTAGTTGTTGGGTTTTATACTAAGGCGCCAAGTGAAAGAATGCCCTTTCGCTCTGTAACAAAATGACTTCATATGAAATGTAGAAAAACAATCCCTCCACTTATAAAGCTTTTTGGATTCCAGAATTGAGATAAATGTGAATATGATTTATTTTCTGTATTTACATAGGAGGAAACTGAGGC